>NW_013666770.1:318017-323239 GCF_000517525.1 Limulus polyphemus
ATTAAGTTGGTATAGTTGGTATGGGTATTAAGTTGGTATAGTTGGTATAGGTATTAAGTTGGTATAGGTATTTAGTTGGTATAGTTGGTATCGGTATTAAGTTGGTATCGGTATTAAGTTGGTATAGTTGGTATTGGTATTAAGTTGGTATAGTTGGTATAGGTATTAAGTTGGTATCGGTATTAAGTTGGTATCGTTGGTATAGGTATTAAGTTGGTATAGTTGGTATAGGTATTAAGTTGGTATAGTTGGTATCGGTATTAAGTTGGTATAGGTATTAAGTTGGTATAGTTGGTATAGGTATTAAGTTGGTATAGTTGGTATCGGTATTAAGTTGGTATAGGTATTAAGTTGGTATAGTGAACGTTTTAATCGTTTTGTTTTTTAGATCATTTCGGTCAATAGAAAACGCATAAGAGGAAAATGTTTAAAAAAATCGTATCAACTAGCTATTATATGTATTAAAAACAGGAACTTTTTATTAAAATCTCAATAGTCAAAATTAAATTCAATACTTGTGTAATAATGGTAGTCTGTTTGTTTGTATTTAAGCACAAAACAACACAATGGGCTTTCTGTGCTCTGCCTACCACGGGTTTCTAAACCCAGATTCTAGCGTTGTAAGTCCGCAAACATACCGCTGTGCTATTGGGGGGTGGGGCTGATAGTGGTCTTTTGAAATCTTTCTCAAATGTTGTTACGTTACAAATCACTACAGCACAATTAACTTAATATTATTAATAATAGCTTATAAGTTAAACTTAGGAAACATATTCAGCGAAATAACCCTCATTCTTGCTTATGAGTAAAAGATAATTTATTATGAATACAGGCTTTATCAAAAAAGCTGATCCATTGAATAGGTATTGATAGGTATTCATCTACTATCCACTCATGAATTAGTGTAACTCATAACAAGCATCACCCATCTTACTTACTCTTTACAATGGTAAATGACTAAGTAAACTGTAAGATGTATGGTTGAATTACAATAGAGCAAATGATTTAATTTTAAGTTAGTAAGATATCATCTTCAAGCTTAAATCCGTTAAGTTGGAAATCGTTGTATCAGGGCCTAATATTGGAGGTAAAAAAATATATATGAAACAGTGTGATAAAAATCAGTGGCTCGACCCTTATCAGTTAATGAGAAAAGCTTATTGTTTTAAGGGTGGTCCACGTTTCTTTGTTTTACTAAACACTCTATAGATAGTTCTGTATCACGTTTTCTTGTTGCTCGTCGTTGTACGAAAACCGGAATGCTTTTGGGCGACATCTTATGTGAAAAATTGAAACATGTTAAGAAATGGCATTGTTAGGCTTGAGAGAAAGGGAAAATGATAAAAAAAGAATCTGTTTCTTTTACGTGTGAGAAAGCAGATTACTTATCTTGAAAAGAAGATTGTAAGGTAATGTCAGATGAAACAGGGCGTGAAAAACGAAACAAATAATCCTTTCTCAAGCTTCGTACCAGATCTACGATACTTTTTTCTATTGCACTAAAAACATACCTTTGGAAGAGTAGAAGGAACGTTAAACAAGAAACAGAAACGCAACCAAAAAGTGCAGCCTCAGCCCCTCGATGTTTTTTCTTTTTTTACTTTTTCAATGACCAAATTGAAATAAACGACAAAAAATTACCTCGACTTACCAAAGAAACAAAATTGTAGTTCAAGGGGCCAATGTCTTGTTTTCTTCCTGTTTGAATTTTTTCTCGAGTTTTGACCGCTTTTGAATTTCAATTTTCCGACCATTATAATGAAAGTGGTTGACCTTCATGATGACCTTTATCTTTCATCTACATTCACTAAAAGTTAATCTCTTGGTCCCTCGAAAATACGATATTAATCCTTTGGACCAAATTTGATAACACGCAGCTGAGAAAGTTTCGAATTATACTTTTTACACACACACACAAAGGACTGAAAATGATACATGAAATGTTTAGTAATTTATGTTTAGCCTTTATACTGCTTCTACAGAATGTAATATCTGCTTCAAATGTTGTTGTGGCTGCTATAACATCATCAGATCTATAAAAAAAAATCAGTTGTAAAGAAAATTTTCCTTTTTCATGTTAAGTAGCTGAAGGGTAAAGAGTCGTCTAAGAGTTGGCGGTGGATGGTGTTGGCTAGCATTCCTCTAGTCTATCACGTATAAATTAGGGATAGATAGTCCTCAATTAACTTTACGCGAAATCAACAAACAGACAAACAAAAAATTAATGTATGGTGGTAGTTCAACGTGACATAATAATTATTGTTCTAAGAATATTTTTTATTCCAGTAAATGGTGCCTCCCAGTGGCACAGCGGTATGTCTGCGGACTTACAACGCTAGAATACGGGTTTCGATACCCGTGCTGGGCAGAGCTCAGATAGCCCATTGTGTTGTTTTGTGCTTAAACACAAACAAACAAACCAGTAAATGGGCTGAACTATAAGAGTTACAGTCAACCTCTACTACTCGATTCTAAAATAATCTAAGTGTTAGCGGTTGTTGTTGCTAGATGCTCTTCTTCATGAACCTCTATTACTCGATTGTAAAATAATCTAAGTGTCAGCGGTTGTTATTGCTAGACGCTCTTCTCCATAACAGTCGGTTAAAAATTTTATTCGTAAGTAAACTTTATGTAGGCCCTGGTGAAATTCTGGTTTGGATTTCTTTGATAAACTATATTATATATTGTGAATTGATTTGTTTTGAATTTAGCTCACAGCTACACGAGGACTATCTGCGTTAGCCGTCCCTAATTTAGCAGGGGAGGTAGTTAGTCACCACCTCCCACAGCCAACTCTTGGGATACTCTTTTTACCAACGAAGAGTCACATTATAACGCCCCCACAGCTGAATAAGTTAGCATGTTTGTTGGGACGGGGATTCGAACCCGAGACCCTCAGATTGAGAGCCAAGCGTCCAAATCACCTGGGCATGCCGGGCCTTATTTATTATGAAAACATTTATTGTACAATTCATCTTACTTGTTTGTGATCTACTGCACGAAATTCATTTAATTTTTCATCTCTGGTTTATGGTTTAATTCGCCCATTTGCATTTGACAATAATTTACTTATTTTATAGCTTAGTATTTGTATAAATTCAAATATATCTTTAATCGAAGTGCGGTACGGAAAATCTCACAAACATGTACGTCCAATTGTTAGTAAAAGTCTTAGTTTTCACAAACAACGAACAGAGAGCAGCACATTCCGAAATTTTAAAGTAATTTACCTGCCTAATCTTATCCCTTTGCAACAGCGGATGTTACTGTTTTTACTCCATGCAAACAGCATTACACAAGAAATATTCATCTCATTTTGACCGAATTCGGTAAAGAAAATACAATGTACTGACCCTTAATTAGGATATACGTAGGGATGTTGGAATGTTTGGGGAAGATTAAGTAACTTAGAAGTTTCATGTAGAAATTATTAATAAAATCAGTGTATTGTTTGTTTGTTTGAAGTAAAGCACAAAGCTACACAATGGGCTATCTGTGCTCTGCCCACCACTCAGTTTCTAACGTTGTAAGTCCGCAAACATACCGCTGTTCCACTTGGGGGCAAAATCATTGTAAATACATTTACTTGAGTCATCATAGCATCTACGATAAACAATAATATTGTATTAAATGATTTAAAGAAGGAACAGTGATGTTAATACAACCATAAGAGGAAATCTTTGACCTTAGAGCATGTGATAAGGACATGAAAATTGTTGTGTTCATGGCATTAGTACAAACATAAAATATAGTAAGTTAAGTAAATCACAAGTACTTGGAGAAGGTATCAGATTTGATGAATTACTACAATAAGTTAAGTAAATCACAAGTACTTGGAGAAGGTATCAGATTTGATGAATTACTACAATAAGTTAAGTAAATCACAAGTACTTGGAGAAGGTATCAGATTTGATGAATTACTACAAGAACTTTATTATCCCAGCAATACACGAGCCAGGAATGACTAGTTATAAGTATAAATGTATTTTAAAGTGATTGCCAGAGAAACAGGATAGGACAAACAGGATAGGACAATTATGTTCCGTATAATAAGATTACTATCTGTGTCTAGAACACAAATTCAATACAAGATACCAAATATTTAAAAAAGGCTTCAGTAACATAAACATCGTAATCAATAGTAAGATCTTTGATATCATTGCTTATTCAAATATTACTGGCTATCTTCCGAATTTGATTTGTTTTTCATAAAAAATGCTTTTCCGGCATCAGACCAAATAAACAACAACAACGAAAAAAAAAGTGAAACCGGTTAAAAGACCCTCTTCCTATGTTGAAATGTTTTTCTATCTCCCAAATTATATTCGTCATGATGATGTTAGAAACAGGGAAGTGGAGTAAACATTATATTCGTCATGATGATGCTAGAAACAGGGAAGTGGAGTACACATTATATTCGTCATGATGACGTTAGAGACAGGAAAGTGGAGTACAAATTATATTCGTCATGATGATGCTAGAAACAGGGAAGTGGAGTACAAATTATGTTCGTCATGATGATGTTAGAAACATTGAAGTGGAGCTAAAAATTATTACATTTTGTTGCAGAAAATTATTACCTGATATCTCCTGTCCACTTATAGAAGCTCAAACGTAAGAAATTAAATAAAACTTAATGTAATTAAAAACATTTCAGGCTTATTTTCTTTGGTGGAATATGGTTTAGATTTCTCAATAAAAAATCGCTGATGTAGGACTTCAACCGCTAATGTAGGACTTCAATCCCAAGAATATAGTTTAATTTTGAAGTATAAAAAGCACAGATTCTTACGTTTTTCAGTCAAACCAAAATGTTCCGTTGCATCTCTTCCATATACATACATACTGTATTCACGGGTTACGTTGCAAACATTATTTCTTCTACATTTTTTATTGTAGGCTGAGTCGTTGTGAGATGTTGCGTAAACTGGATCACTTTTGAAAATTATGAGGATGTTAAACTTCGTAATTATTCTTTCCAATTTTTTTTCAGTCCTGATACGCAAGGCAAGAACATCTTGTTTTTCGCTAGTTAAGACTATTGGTATTTGTATTAAGCAATTTATTCGGACTATCACCACGTGTTTTTTTTTTTTATTCGTTTAATGCGCAAGTTTTCGGCTCAAGAACCTAAGCCTTTTACATGTGCAAAACATTTAATAAACAACAAGATCCGGCCCGGCATGGCCAGGTGGTTAGGGCGCTCGACTCGCAATCTGTGG
>NW_013666770.1:323249-326589 GCF_000517525.1 Limulus polyphemus
CACACCAATCATGCTCGCCCTTTCAGCCGTGGGGGGATATAATGTGACGGTCAATCCTATTATTCGTTGGTAAAAGAGTAGCCCAAGTGTTGGCGGTGGGTGGTGATGACTAGCTGCCTTCCCTCTAGTCTTACACTGCTAAATTAGCAACGGCTAGCGCAGATAGCCCTCGTGTAGCTTTGCGCGAAATCCATAACAAACAAACAACAGGATCAAACGTGGTGATAGTCCAAATTAATTACTTAATACAAATATGAGTACTCACGTTAAAAAGCCTGAAGAGTTAACATTTTTATAAAATTAGTTCTAGTTGTTGTTTTTTTTCATTCCTGAGTAACCTATTCAACAGGAAAGTAATTCTATAATTCTCAGATCGGCTTTAAGTTGCGATGAAATTATATAAAGTTAAGATACATGTCAGTATTGATTTCCTTTTCGATATATTGATGATTCGATTTCCAGTGAAAATGGATTTCTTTTTTACCAGTACCTTAAGGAAAGGTAAAGCGTTATTTTATCCATTTCAAATGTGCATTGTTTAACACATATTTTGAATAATCCAGTGAGAGTGACCGACACAATCCTTCTTGATTATATTGTCATAACATAACAATTAATTCATTTTAATTTTAGTACTTGATTTGTGCCAAATTTCGTTAGTATTACACATTTTCAATATATTAATCTAATATATTTCGGAATTGGTTTTACTTATTAACTACTTACTCATTTTGCTTTCATAACTATGTTACATGTTCCTTTGAGTTGTTATCGTACTGTTGCCTGACTCTTATATTATTCAACAAATTGTTCACTAAAATCCAGTAACGAAGACAAAAGTTTATATAAAGAAATATATTAGTATTGAACTTGAAAAATGTATCAGGTCTTTGTTGTATTATCATATTTATTTACTAACTTTACTTGACAATAATGTAATGGAGTTAATATTATATAAATAACTTTCGAAATTAGTTATTAATCATATGTTATTAAAGATATAAAAATATTGCTATAAATATTAAGGGCTCAATATAAAAATCCATTTCTATCAGCTAAGTTTCATTAGCATGGATTTGAAACCAGACCTAACACATAATTCATAACGTTACACTTTGCATTCAAGGAATGATATTATTCCACTAGTATCTTACGATATCACCCATTCTTAATTTAAAATTAGTGTAAACTAAACTTGGAAAAGTTTATTGGGATGCAGTTTTGTATCTGAATGTGTGTATGTAGGCACTGTGAGTTGTCTTATTTAAGCTTTTGGGTTCATGCGACTCGCTATATCTCAGTTGGTTTCTTTTAAAAATGTTTCGAACTTTTTAAACGAACGATGTAATATTCTGGACGGTTATAACATCAAAGATAGTATTTGTTTGTTGTTAAACATAAAGCTGCACAGTGTTATATACACACCACGGGGATCGAATCTCGAACTTTATTGCTATAAGTCTTTGAACCAGTCTTTGAAAGCTAGTGATGGGTTTGTTTGATTTATTTATTTGTTTGAAGCTAAGCCCAAAGATACACAATGGGCTATCTGTGCTCTGCCGAACACGGGTATCGAAACCCAATTTCTAGCGTAGATTAACTAGTAAACCAGTAACCAGTAAATTAACTCAAATTACATTAATTATAAAAAAACTACATTTAATGACGATATTACGATACTGGGAAATAATACAATAACTGATGCAGTCAGTTGTGCTATTAAATGGTGCAATTAAAATAATACATTCTACTTAAAACAAATTTTCGAAGTTTGTTATATTTCGAATTATGATTTTCCATCCGAACAATTCGCTTCCTTCAATTCCATTATTTAATTTAATTAATTGGTCTGCTTTTCTTTTTCAGCACAAAATAATTAAATCATAGCTGGAATTTTTAATACTTTAACTGTAGAAAACCATTGCTACTATATATTGTCAATCACATCTTCAGTTCATTTTTCATGCAAATCAAATACTTGATCATTTGTTTTATCTGAAATGCAAATGACAGATCTCCAGCCTGTACTTCTAAATGCAAATTGGATAAAGCGAGTTTTCCAGCTTAACAGTTCGCATGCAGTTCATATAATGTGTTGTATTAATTAACGATATCGTTCCTTGTGGGTGTACAGTTTGGTCTATCATGTCCACTAATGCTTATTTCTGCACATATTATACTTCCACTACTGCCATATATATGTGCCAAGTGTATCTACGAAAATTGAGCTGGATCTGATCTCAAATTCTCCCCCAATCAGGATACTCCTTTTATCTGTCGGCAAAGTAAAATACGATTTATCTGAGAAAGAAGAGTATTATTTAGGATATCATTGGTCCATTGTGGGTGAGTCTTTTTATCTTCTTTCCAGAGTGAAATATAAGTGATAAGGTATCAACCATGCCATCTGGCCTATTTGAAGTTCGTTTCTAATTGTATGTAAAACTCAACTTAGATTTAAAGATGTTATGTGAAATTCAACTAAGATTTGAAGATGTTATGTGAAATTCAACTAAGATTTGAAGATGTTATGTGAAACTCAACTAAGATTTGAAGATGTTATGTGAAACTCAACTAAGATTTGAAGATGTTATGTGAAATTCAACTAAGATTTGAAGATGTTATGTGAAATTCAACTAAGATTTGAAGATGTTATGTGAAACTCAACTAAGATTTGAAGATGTTATGGCAGCGAGCCCGATTCGAAAGACATCAGTCGTCTACTTTTGTTGTAGACTATGGTCTCTATTTCTCAAGTGTTAGAGCAACTGTGCCAATGGCTTGGAAGTAGTTACACATTCTGCTGATAACGTTTTCACACAATTGGCAACAACCTAGTGTGAATAATTGGTTGCAATTATTTCGATGATTTTCCACTTGAGTGAACATTCCAAGTGACTTTCTTGTGGTCCAGACCTGGTTCTTGAACAGTATGGTGTACTTTAAATACCGTGCTTCACATGAAAGCACAAAAGACAGCAGTATGTGAGCTCATTACTATATATATATATATGAAACAACCTGAGTGCCCATTCAATTCTATTTTAGATCATTAGATGCCTGGTTTGCATTAGAATAAATTGAGGTCGATTTTTATTTCAAATACAATTGATTTATCTTGTCATAGCTACACAGCGTGGTCACAAGTAAATAGACACCACCTTTTCAGAAAAAAATGAAATTGTTCAGTCATATTCACATGAATTGATATGTTTATAATTTAATTAATATCTAGTAGATCTTCCTATCACTTCGTGGAATTCGTTGATCCTTTGGGGCATCGTGAGAATCATCTCGTCAATTTTAGATTGTGGGATTTTCGCCCACTCTTGCTTCAAAA
>NW_013666770.1:327589-330823 GCF_000517525.1 Limulus polyphemus
GAGAATAAAATCCATATATTACTGGCTTCTCCACTTTGTTTACCGAAAGCCAACTGTTTGAATAGAATTTCAGCTTTCACCATCATACCTTTCTTTCAGTTAACTTTAAAATATTACTTTTATGACTATATTACAAGAGTAATAAAATAATTGCGTAGGCGAGGAAATAACAAAATGCAAAATAGAATATAATATAACTCGCCAAATTAAAATATCTTTATTAATAAAACAATAGAACGACGTTTCCGACAACAGCCCTTTATCTGGTTACCAGTGACAATGAAACTGTTAATATAAGGGTTAGATTGAAAGAACAAAATAGAATATAATGTGGTGGTGAAAAAATAAAATAACTTTGTTAATAAAACAATAGAACGACGTTTCGGACAAAAGCCCTTTATCTGGTTACCAGTGACAATGAAACTGTTAATATAAGGGTTAGATTCAAAGAACAAATAACACGTGGCTCGAAGGTTTTCCCGAAGCTACAAATTAGCTAAAGGAAGTAATATATATAATAATAATAATAAAATTATAAAAATGTATAAATACCGTTAATTGTAGTAAATAAATTAAATAAAAAATGGAAATGTAGAACAAAAATACAGGCAACAATGTAAGAAAATGAATGAACACGTGCATCGGGTAATATGGCGAGCTTTTCACCACTACTTTATATTCTATATTACAAGAGTAACATTTACGATTGGAAGTTCTGGTTCTTTTTGTTTTGTCGGTGAGGAAGCTAGTAATGTAGGGATTTTATTCTCCATGTAAAGTCGAGACGGCTTAGTCTGCTATGTGACCATTATCCGAATCAAATAATATGTCCACTTCCATCCCTATCTTGTTTGGTTCCTTTTTTCAAGTTCAGTTCAAGTCTTCCATAGTCGTTTTATTTAGCAATAATTTTTCCTCTACTACTAGTCTGTTTATTTTTTTTATAAGATGGCTTACATGGGTTACTAGGTTATAGCGTGTATTCTAAAGCTTTGCATTGAATAATAATAAAATAGGTAGTCAAAGATTGTGAAGACTGTATTGCTATACCAAATGATGATAAAATTATAGTTACTGCTAGAAATAAGGGAAATATTATGATGAGCGAAAACAAAAACTCTTGGTTTAGGCTAGTAATCGCTTTTCGACTTTGGGACGCTCTAAATAGCTGAAAAGCGGCATATAAACCGGATATAGAGCGATTATGCCAGGTAACTCTTCATATCTAGCTTCTGATGACCTTTACAGAAGAATATACAGTTGACTTTTGTATTGCTTTAATACCAGTATCATCCCTACATAGAGAGTGCTAGCGCAGTATCCGATTAGATAGGAGCTTTTTTCACATGTAAGACATACCCAATAAAATAAAAATAAGATATATTTAATTTTGTCCCTAGTCCTTAGATGGTTTCAGTAGGGTACTCTATTTCTTTTGTAAAGGTATGTTCAGATCAGGGAATTAGAACTGAAAACATATACGTATATATTGAACATAAAAAAATACAGATGAACTTGATATACTAGGATCAATAAGAAATAGATCTGGAACAACTTGTACAACAGCCATGGTAAGCAATACGTGCAGCTCAGCCAATCATATTATACGCTTCTAGTTTTTAATGTTCTAAAATTGCTCTATAAGTAATTCTGAAGCAACATTTTACCGTTTCCATCTGAGATTAACAGTTTTCGGTTGATTATCCGCAGCCATTTGACAGTTTTCTAAATAGTTTTCGCATAATACAGCTTTAAATGTATTTCAAATTTAATTGGTTTTGAATGGATTAGTAGGTAAGAATACAGTTCGAAATTGCTTGCACTTTAGAAGCCTGTACACACGAATTTTCCGGTATCCAATAAACATTGAGTAGCGGCCTCATATTTTATTAGTGACAGACGCATTCACTTTGGAACACCGCTGTTTGATGACATTCAACAACTGTACATAAGCAGCCAGCTTATAAAACATATTTTGATAATATCTGTCAATGATGACTTAAAGACCAACTGCTAATTAGCCTCGAATAAATAATATCTATACGTATTTTTTTTTGTATGATACAGTGTCTGCGATTTCTATAATTAAGATTATTTTTCTGTTTCTTAATATTTATCACACGCACCTACTTTGTGTGTTGTCTTTCTTATAGATAAAACTTATACCCTGTTCATTTTATATGAAACATAGATGTATAATTATGTTTAATGGCACTTTTTAAGGCAAATTCTATTCCTTAACATTAATAATAACATTTTCGGCTATTTGCAGTATTTGCACCAAAATGCGTATAGCTATGTTTAAAGTAGAAATACCTAAAACCAAAACCAAAAGCCGGTGTATAACGAGCTATGTTAGATAAAACAGTATTTTGAAATTTAACTATTATGTGTGATTGTTTATTTCGTGGTGTTTTTTTTTTTCAGTTTTGTGATTAAACTTTTCAACCATTATTTCTGAGGATACAGATTTGTTAATTATATTTAGTGTATTAATGGTTAAATTATTAAGATTTTGTTTCTACAACTATTTAACCTTGTGACACTGGAGTGCGTCATTGTCATGGTTAGTAGCCTAAACGATCACCCGAGTCTAATTATTAAGATTTTGTTTTTACAAACATTTAACCTTGTGACACTGGAGTGCATCATTGTCATGGTTAGTAGCCTAAACGATCACCTTAGTCTAATTATTAAGATTTTGTTTTTACAACCATTTAACCTTGTGACACTGGAGTGAATCATTGTCATGGTTAGTAGCCTAAGCGATCACCTGAGTCTAATTATTAAGATTTTGTTTTTACAACCGTTTAACCTTGTGACCCTGGATCTTAATAATTAGACTCAGGTGATCGTTTAGGCTACTAACCATGACAATGATGCACGTAACTATTTTAATAACTATAATAATTATTAACCAGTTTATACGGTATGTTTCGATTGATAATAGAATGCCTACAAAGTCCCGAGAAGAAATATTCATGTGTAAATATTGGCTGGTGTTCGATCCTGGGGGTTTTCTTGACGGAAATCAGCTAACTATTTGAGTATTTTCAATAGAGGTATCAATATTTTTCTAGCCCTCCAGAGAGTCGACGTGAAGTTTACGGACTTACAACGCTAAAAGCAGGGGTTTCATTTCCTGCGGTGAACAGGGCGCAGATAGCCCAAAAACAATGCTTTGTTAAATTTCATGCTAGGCTGACTGAGTGTGTTATCAGTCAAGCGGATGTT
>NW_013666770.1:331807-340827 GCF_000517525.1 Limulus polyphemus
GTGCATCATTGTCATGGTTAGTAGCCTAAACGATCACCCGAGTCTAATTATTAAGATTTTGTTTTTACAACCATTTAACCTTGTTTACGGACTTACAACGCTAAAAGCAGGGGTTTCATTTCCTGCGGTGAACAGGGCGCAGAAAGCCCAAAAACAATGCTTTGTTAAATTTCATGCTAGGCTGACTGAATGTGTTATCAGTCAAGCGGATGTACACGGCATATTTATCTTTCTTTGCTCGTGTGCGGCTCATATCCTATTATTTTAGTATTATTTGAATTTATCGTATGGTCTTCTTCTCTGACAGGAGGTATACTGCAGGTAGATCAGTATTATCGAATCCTGTATATATATATATATATATAATGCTCCTTATTTCTATCTTATTATGATTATTTTTTTATCTCCAATGTAATGGAATCCATATTCTCAAAGCTGTAACTTATTTTTCTCCACATTGGATCTTTAGGTAGTTAGATATTTACTAACTATGGTCGCACTGTGTTTTGGCTTTTGAATACTATTCTGATTTTATGCTGTTTAAGTATCCTGAGTTTGTCATCAGAGAGACCTCTGACATAGAACAGTATGGCTTTATATCTCTAATTTTTCTTCCTGGTTGTTCTTGGTGTTTATCTCTTTTATCCAGCACTTTCAATATCCATTATTAAGGATGGTTGAATAATGTTTTTTTTCCTTTTTTTCTCCTCTCTTCTTAGGTTCTTTAATGGAACTTTGGAAGTATATGACGACTGCTTTTGCTGTTTGTTTGTTTTTTTTTTACTTTCAGGGTTGTTTGATTTATAGTCGAGGTATTTACCCATATCCGTGGGTTTTCTGTATATAAACCCCTATAGTATCAAAGTTATGTGTCTTGGTAACCATCACGTCAAGAGAAGGGAGTTTACTTTTTCTGTTTCCTTTGTGAATTGTATAGTAAGACGGTTTCTGTTCAGATGGTTCATGAATATTTGAATATTGTCTCCAGTGTGTGATCATATTACGATCGCCATAACCTCACTGTAAGTATTTAATGATCCCGTATAACCTCCGACTTTGTAAATAATTCAAGAATAACTGCAAGTTAGCTAACGAGAATAATTACTTCGCCTACCCCCATAGAGTTAAACAACGCAATAAATAATTACTTCGCCTACCCCCATAGAGTTAAACAACGCAATAACCTCACTGTAAGTATTTAATGATCCTGTATAACCTTCGACTTTGTAAATAATTCAAGAATAACTGCAAGTTAGATAACGGGAATAATTACTTCGCCTAACCCCATAGAGTTAAACAACGCAATAAATAATTACTTCGCCTACCCCCATAGAGTTAAACAACGCAATAAATAATTACTTCGCCTACCCCCATAGAGTTAAACAACGCAATAATCTAATTCGTAATGGACATGATTTTATAATGTCTATTCAACACCCTACAACGTCAGACTAGCTAAAATATTTAATGAGGCCATGTTTGAAAATAAAATATAATACCATAATGTAATTAAACACAATATAAATAATTCATTAACTATATATATCACAAGATGAATAACACAAACACGGATAAACGCATCTAATCAAATTTCATACCAAAACACACATATATACGCCTACTAAATAAATTCACAAAAATAACTTACATTTATTAATCAAGTCTCAAATAAAAAATCTTTTAAACGCTATAGCCAAACTCAAATACCCAGTAATAAGAGAATCTGAAGGACTAAACATTGCACTAACACATAAAAATACATACTTAAAGTATAGTTGCAGCAATAAAAGACTAAAATACGACGGTTTGAGAAAAAAAATTCTCAGAAATTTGAATAAAAATAAAACTTGATCCTCATTTAATAACCATCCTCATATAGAGTTTGGATCTTAACAGATTGCTTCCCCTTTCCCCATGATTGCAGCAACCTTCCTATTCATGCTGGTAGAATTGTTATGGCCTAACTCATCCATTAAACCAGATAGGGAAAGAGGAACAATCTTTTAAGATCCAAATTCTATATGAGGATGGTTACTAAATGAGGATCAAGCCTAACTCATCCATTAAACCAGATGGGGGAAACAGGAACAATCTGTTAAGATTCAAACTATATATGAGCATGGTTATTAAATAAGGATCAAGCCTAACTCATCCATTAAACCAGATGGGGAAAGAGGAACAATCTTTTAAGATCCAAATTCTATATGAGGATGGTTACTAAATGAGGATCAAGCCTAACTCACCCATTAAACCAGAGAAGAAAAGTAACCAACTACTCAAGAGACAGTCAAATATCTATCAAGCTATATCCTTGCCGTGCCTTTGCACATAGGACGTTGCTTTCGAAATCCGGTTTCAGGGCATGAGCAGATGGAGTATAATGTTTTGCTTAAGGAAACAACAGCGTGACTTAGTTGAGGCCCGAACTACTACCATTCGACTATGAGTCTAAAAAACGAAGATGTGAGTACAGCTTATATAAAATTCACAAACAGAGGGTTCCCTTGTGAGTTAGCAATTTCTATTTTATTTTTAATCACAATGTAATTTATTTATTTGACTCCTATTATATATTAAAGAAGTATGAGACACCAATATGAAGTTCTCCTAGTGGTGACGTATGATACTAAGTTCGTGATTAATGATGTAAAACAAATGTTATGTAATGTATTCATGGTCTGGCAAGACAATGGAGAAACCTTAATATTAGAAATTACTTTAACGGAGGCGAAACAGTGGGAGAGAGAGAGATGCTAAGTTTTGTTGGTTTGTTTGTAATTAAGCACAAAGCTACACAATGGGCTATCTTAAGATTAGAAATTACTCTAACGGAGACGAAACGGCGAGAGAGAGATGCTAAGTTTTGTTTGTTTGTTTGTAATTAAGCACAAAGCTGCACAATGGGCTATCTTAAGATTAGAAATTATTCTAACGGAGGCGAAACGGTGGGAGAGAGATGCTAAGTTTTGTTGGTTTGTTTATAATTAAGCACAAAGCTACACAATGGGCAATCTATGCTCTGCTCACCACGGGTATCGACACCCAGTTTCTAGCGTTGTAAGTCCGCAGAAATAACGTTGTGTCACCGAGGACGATGCTATGTCAGTTAAGCTTCGATAGTAAGATATTTTATTTTTTAAAATATATTACTGAAAGCACTCGCTTGATATTTTTTGTGACTTAATGTAATTTATTTCATAAGAATGTAATATTCATAAGTATGTAATATTCATAAGAATGTAATATTCATAAGTATGTAATTGTGTTACTGTAAATAATCTTACTGATACAGTTTTCTTCCTTTTTTTCTTGTTTTGTTATTGTTATTATTACTTTTTGATCGTGATATAAACAATGTTACTGTTATTTTTTTTGTATTTGAGTCTCGTTTGATAAAAACATGTTTATTTAAAATTCCTGGTCATATACTCTTTTTCAAGAGTTGGATAATTTGTAAAACTTGTTTTGTGTTTTATCTCCTAATTTTTGTACCAAGATAGCAACGTTGTTATTTAATACGTTACACCATCTCCGACTCCTATTTAACACCCAAAGTCCCCCCCCCCCCTGCCAACACTTAGTTAGATATCTAGAAGATATAATATCGTCGTTAACAGAGAAAATACTCTCATGTGTTAAGAACTCGATCTACGTTTTAAAGATTACAAAAACAATCGTGTTTACCCCCAAATTCATGAAGTATCTGAAATAGCCGGTTACGCAGCAAAATAAAACATTAGTGATAAGCAGTCATTGTCTCCTGTGTCAGAGGCATTTCTGTTTTTGGATGTGAAGCACTGAACACTCTGTGGGTTTCAAGTAAATTCCATCACCCGTGGCCTGGTGGTTAGGACACTCCACTTGCAATTTGCGGGTCAAGGGATCGAATCCCCGTCACCGAGTATGCTCGACCTTTCAGCCATGGGTGAAGTGCTATAACGTGACGTTCAATCCCACTATTCTTTGGTAAAAGAGTAATCCAAGAGTTGGCGATGGGTGGTGCTGTCTAGCTGTCTTCTATCTAGTCTATCACTGACAACTTAGGGACGGTTAACGTAGATAGCCCTCAAGTATCTATCACTGACAACGTAGGGACGGTTAGCGTAGATAGCCCTCAAATAGATTTGCTCTAAATACAAAACAGAACATACCCAACCGCAACACTTCTTCAGGTAGATAATCTCTATTACTTTATTTAGTATTTTCCAGTCTGAAAGTGGAAAGTCTATGTGTCTGATGGTTGTTTTGTGTTTATGTAGATGAGTTCTATGATTTTATTTAGTATTTTCCAGTCTGAAAGTGGAAAGTCTATGTGTCTGATGGTTGTTTTGTGTTTATGTAGATGAGTTCTATGATTTTATTTAGTATTTTCCAGTCTGAAAGTGGGAAGTCTATGTGTCTAATGGTTGTTTTTGTGTTTATGTAGATATGTTCTATGATTTTATTTAGTATTTTCCAGTCTGAAAGTGGGAAGTCTATGTGTCTAATGGTTGTTTTCTGTGTTTATGTAAATAATCTCTATTATTTTATTTAGTATTTTCCAGTCTGAAAGTGGGAAGTCTATGTATCTGATGGTTGTTTTTTGTGTTTATGTAGATAATCTTTGTGATTTTATTTAGTATTTTCCAGTCTGAAAGTGGGAAGTCTGTGTGTCTGATGGTTGTTTTTTGTGTTTATGTAGATAATCTCTATTATTTTATTTAGTATTTTCCAGTCTGAAAGTGGGAAGTCTATGTGTCTGATGGTTGTTTTTTGTGTTTATATAGATAATCTCTATTATTTTATTTAGTATTTTCCAGATTTATTATCGTCTACAAACTTGTAGTCTTCCCAGTTAATTGTGTACTATGTGTGAAAGGTGTGCTCTGTAGCTAAAGTGTTATATGTCTTCTGGTTTTGTTTTTATGGTCTTTAAGTTTCACTGAAAAGTGTCTCCTTGTTTCTCTTATGTAAGTGTTTGGACAAGAACGCCGTTTTTTCATAAATTTTTACGACAGGTACATCAGTTCCTCTTTCATCATCTAGCCACGCGGCTGGTTTGGTGTGGTTGTTTATAAGCACAGAGTTACTCATTAGGTTATCTGTAATGTACTAACTGCGGTTATTGAAACACGAGTTTTAATGTCGTAAGCCTGCAGGCTTACCGTTGGACCAATGGGAGGAGAGAGCAACATGGCGAACTCCAAGTACATAACCTCTTCTACACGTTGGCATCCTTTACTTCAAGTGATCGGAATATTAAACATTACTTCGTTCGTATTCAGTAATAAGATATTTCAAAAAGGGAATCTGGTTTTATGAAAATATCCCCATTCGCTCTTGTTGTTTTATAACATTTAGTGTCCCACTTAATCACGATATCAAATTTTGATGGCGATTTGCATAAAAAAAATAATATCGCTGCATAACTCAAGTCACGTGTAAGAAGCTGCAAGGAATTAGCATGACTTATTTTAGATTATTTAAAAGTAAAAAATTACTAAGAAACGTTTTAATTTATGTTAATTTTGGAAAATAGTTTATTATTTTTAAATCATCCCATTAAAGCTGCGCCCCCCCAGTGGCACAGCAGTATTTCTGAGAACTTACAATAATAGAAACCGGGTTTCGATACCCGTGGTAGGCAGAGCACAGATAGCTAGCTCATTGTGCAGCTTTGTGCTTAACTTCAAACAAATAAACAAACATGAAAGTTGCGAAAAAAATAGTTAAACTACTTTAAAAAATAAATCCTTTATTGGGTTATTTTACATTAATAATACAAAAATAAAATTGTAGGAATACTGTATGCAGTTTTATGAATTCTCGGACTATTTAGTGTTTAACAACGAACAAGGAAAGTTGTGTGGTCAACATTTATTTTGTCACGGTCGATAGGCAAACCAACATTTTACTTTTAATTTTCACTTGATGTAACATTACCACATCAGTGACAATATTAAAGTTGCCGGGTTTCGATACCCGTGGTGGGCAGAGCACAGATAGCCCATTGTGTGGCTTTGTGCATAATTACAAACAAACAAGCATACTGTGGCGATACAAGTTATATGATTCTGCACAAATTCACAACTTGTGTTGGTTATTCTTTCTAGCGTTGTAAGTCGGCAGACATACCGCTGTGCCACTGGGAGACACCACAGTATGCTTAGCTAATATTTCATTCAACGATAAGTTCATGGATTTGAAACACAAACATCCAATATTCGAATCTTCGCTGTGATCAGAGAGTGGATAGTCCATTGTGTGGCATTGTGTTGAAGGGCGAGACTGACATGCTAGTATGTTCAGGGGTAAATTTCTTTTTTTTTTTACCAAAACTTGAATGGCTCATCAATGCTGTTTGGAAAAGTTGTGCTTGTTTTTTAATTTCGCGCAGCTACACGAGGGCTATCTGCGCTAGCCGTCCCTAATTTAGCAGTGTAAGACTAGAGGGAAGGCAGCTAGTCATCACCACCCACCGCCAAACCTTGGGCTACTATTTTACCAACGAATAGTGGGATTGACCGTCACATTATAACGCCCCCATAGCTGAAAGGGCGAGCATGTTTGGTGTGACAGGGATTCGAACAACCAGATTAGGAGTTCATACGTTACATATATTAATGGAATATAAACAAATATGTTACCCATCTCTAAATCTCATAATTTCTCGTTTACTTAATGTAAAGTTGTTGTATTTATTTTAATTTTTATATCTATTGTAAACTATTTGTAGCATGCCAGCTTTATCTTTAAGAAACAGCATTGAAACATAGCAAATCTTTGTAAACAATAAGAATAGCTTGTCAATATATAATACTACCGGCGTCTCAACTGCCCTCTTCCCCATCGGTTCAGCGATAAATCTGAATGTTTGTAACTCTAAAAACCGGGTTTTGATACCCGTGGTGGGTAGAACACAGTTAAACCATTCAGAGCTCGAGGAAATACGTGTTGAACAAGGATTTCACAATAAATACAATGAAATGCTCATGCAGCGTGGATTAACGTTTTGTTTTTATATACGATTGTGTCGATGTATCGGCTAGTTGATAAATGTAATGTTCTTAAAATACGCTACTGTCAAACCTTAAAAATATATCAATTTTTGCAATATTTGGAACGATGTTTAATCGTTTCTAAGTTGTTGTTTTTTCTTAATCCCAGCTGTTATTGATCTACTAATGAAGGAGACATTGAAAAATGACGTATTCCTTCAGTAGCTGAAACCGATCATTTGGGTATTTAGAACTAAAATATTGAATTAGAAAAACGGATTGTGAGTATTGTAATTTGGTTTTTAACACAATAATTTGTAAAGTAGTGGAATAATGAATACTATTGAACTTGCGCTATTTACGACTTATTTTCTAACGTAACGTAAACGAAACGAAATGAAATAATATCCTAAATGTTAATGGTGGAGGCAACATTACATAATTTATTGACTGGAGAAGTGTATTTATTGCTATAGGCATGAATGACTTGACTTACTAAACAAACTAAAGAAACTCTTCAACAAACAAACTAAAGAGACTCTAATAGGCCCATCATGACTTGGTGGTTAAGACTCAACGTCTTGACCACCAAGTCATGATGGGCCTATTAGAGTCGCCTAAAAGGACTAGATTGTTAGTTATTATTTCCAGTTCTCATGTCTATGGATATATAAACCAAGAAAGTCATTAGTAGAAATATATTTACTAAATGGTATCTGTGTTTCACCCCCAAATATAGATAGGCTGGGCGAGATACGATAGGAAATGATCTATTGCGGATATTACCAATTTACTTAATTATTTTTGAATATGACACAATTTACGAGGTCAAAGTGTGTCTTGAATCAAGTTTGAGTTAGTTCTGTAAACAAAAATTAAAGGAAATATCACTTGGTGCATTTATTACTCTCATGAATATTTGTGAAGCATTTTCAGTCACTAAAATACTCATAACGTAACGTACATTCATGGATTATGTATGGTAAGCACGCAATGTTTATGTATGGTAAACACGCAATGTTGTTGCTAACAGTTATTCTAATGCGATATATAAAACGAAGCATGCAATTATACTTTAACAGTTGTCACAACTAAACCTTTAATTTATTATTATTTCTGAGTAACTTTATTTTCTATTTCATACAGAGCCTAAATTAACATTGACTAATTTCCTGACCATTTTTATTACACGGGTAGTTACAGATGGTAGTGCTGGCTTTGATCATGACTATATGCTTTCCACGCATGTTTTTTTAAAGCCTGGCATGACCAGTAGGTTAGGACACTCAACTCGCAAACTGTAGGGCATAGGTTCGAATCCCCGTCCTACAAAGCATGCGCTCCCTTTCAGCCGTGGGCGCGTTATAATGTGACGGTCAATTCTACTATTCGTTAGTAAAAGAATAGCCTAAGAGTTGGCGGTGGGAGGTGATGACTAGCTGCTTTCACTGCTAAATTAGGGGCGGCTAGTGCAGATAGTTCTTGTGTATCTTTGGGCGAAATTCAAACCAAACTTTTTTCTATCACTGCCCCTTTCTAGTTAAGACATTATTAAACCTTAATATTTCTGAGCACGTATGTTAACCCTATACGTCTTACATATAAATCACAAGGTATATCATGGTGAAGTTTTTGTTCTCCTATTTATTTTAAAAATTATAATAATCACTTCCTTATTTAAAACCCATAAATGTCGTGTAACGAATTTATTATATATATATTTTTTTAATATCGACGTTTGTTTACATTAAATTTATTATTAGAAACATACACAGCTTGTACTGTTGAATATGTATTGCAAGACTCCCGCCTATTCTCCAAAGTTGTAGAAGATTCTCGACAGTAAGAATCAACAATATATGTATGTTCGTAAACGCTTAAGTGTAGATTTGTATTATTACGTAAGTTGAATTTTCTAGAAAGCCTCCACACGTCTATAAATATAACCAATGCGACGCGCCAAAAAAAGAGTATTTATTATTAGTCGGCTATAGTCAGTGTGCTATAAACTTTGGAAGCTATAACTGTGATTGTTATAACGCT
>NW_013666771.1:0-13329 GCF_000517525.1 Limulus polyphemus
TAAAATATATTAGCTGGTTCTTTACCAATTTATAAAATATATTAGCTGGTTCTTTACCAATTTATAAAATATATTAGCTGGTTCTTTACCAATTTATAAAATATATTAGCTGGTTCTTTACCAATTTATAAAATATATTAGCTGGTTCTTTACCAATTTATAAATATATTAGCTGGTTCTTCACTAATTTATCAAATATATTAGCTGGCTCTTTACCAATTTATAAAATATATTAGCTGGTTCTTTACCAATTTATAAAATATATTAGCTGGTTTATTACTAATTTATCAAATATATTAGCTGGTTCTTTACCAATTTATAAAATGTATTAGCTGGTTCTTTACCAATTTATAAAATGTATTAGCTGGTTCTTTACCAATTTATAAAATATATTAGCTGGTTCTTTACCAATTTATAAAATATATTAGCTGGTTCTTTATCAATTTATAAAATATATTAGCTGGTTCTTTATCAATGTAGAAATTATGTTAACTGGTTCTACATCAATTTAGAAATTATATTAGCTGGTTCTACACCAAAGTATAAGTTATGTTAACTGAGTCTTCACAATGTATAAAATGAGTCAGCTGATTCCAGGATGGTGTGGAGGTGCAATTCATTTTACAAGCAGAAAAGCACCAGGTTGACAGGAAATTTATGGAGTCTGGGATGCACAATCAAGATATCAATAAATATATCATACCATATTCAAGGAGGAGTTTGGAGTTAAGGAGAAAATGAAATCAAAACATAGAACTTGAGCATTACAGGGGGGGTATGTAAGGAAACACATACATGGCAGAGGCTGAGCAGCCTGTATTCTATGCACATCAGAGATACAGATGAGGATGCACCAAAGGGAGAAAAATTATCAAGAGATTGGTAGTATGTTGATGCGATACCTTAGTGGTACATAAGAAATAGTCAACTGGAATCCAGGAACCATGTGCCATGGTTATGGTTTTGGTTCTTTTTACAACAATGTTAATAACCAATAAAAAGCCGAGAAACACGAGCTGTGGTTAGGGCTTCAATTCTGCCTGGAATGATGCCAACACCCTGTTTGTTAAGTATAAAAAGCCACAATTTTAAGATAGCAAAAGGAGGAGATTTCTTCTATGCTTCAGCAAATTCTCTGAGTTTTCAAAACATGTCAGTCTTAGTGTCTGTGGACAATATTGACCACTCAAACTCCATGTAAGTTTAAATGTCTTCTGTACTTTGTCTAGTAATGTATCTAGTATATCATGACAGAGAGTTTAGTAAAAGTTAAGCTACTTAATGATTTGCTGAGTATCATGGAGATGTTAATAAGTATATTAGAAAAATTGTCAGTGGGATACTCGGGTGTTGGAAAAGAGCAACGTTGATGTAGATTTTTAGTTTGTTCAGTTAAATATATATTTTGTGTAATCTATTCTTCGAGTCATTTCTCTGTTCATTACATAAACTTAACGTATAACATAATGCTATTGGTCCATCTTGGCTGTCCCATCCTCTAAACTAAACTAAAACTATTTATAGATAAATAATAATAAACTATCTTAAAGCTAGCCCTTATCATTCATACACTTACCAAGCTTTCTCATAAACTCACTTAAATTTACTGCCTCCACAACATCTGAAGGCAATCCATTTCAAAGGCCAACTACCCTGTTAGAAAAATGAAACTGTCTTAGCTGAAGATGACTCCTATCTTGCCAAAGTTTATATTTGTGTCCCCTAATCCTACTATTCTCACTGTTAAGTATCAAAAAATATGATCCATCAACACTATAACTTCCCTTTACAATCTTAAACACATCAATCAAATCCTCTCTAACTCTTCTTTTTTTTCAAGAGAAAACAATTTGAGACATTTCAACCTCTCCTCGTATGATATACTAGAATGGAGTCTACTAGTCAACAGCATCCCTTACCAGTCCTTGAGCTACTCTGATCGGATAGTGGGATATGACTGTCACTGTTATAATGCACACATAGCTCCGAAATACGGAGTGCCTTTTGAAGCAACGACATGCGAGTCATGGGTCTTCAGATTCACAACCCGGTACTATCCAATAGACCATGCCCTACCTAGTGATGTAAGTTATCACATATCTGAAACCTATTTTTAATCGTGGGTCGAAATTCAGAAACAAAAAGTAATAGTTGTAATAAATAAACAATCAATGTTGAAAATAAAGATAAATAAAGGAAGCCAACACAGAAACAGGGTCAAACAGATATAAGCCTTTATGGAACAAGTGTTATAATATATAATCTTTATGTAAGGTAAATGATTAATATATTTACTACATGTACAAACATTTAGAAACATTATCCGAATAACTCGTATAATCTATAGTTATAACTTCGATTGCATGCTCATTCACCTAAACCTTGAAATATGCAATGCCAAATTTCTATCTTGTGAGATGAATATAAGTAATGTTGGAACTTTTTAATGTTTCGTTTCTCTCTCATCACTATAAGTTGGTTATTGTTATCTGAGTAACTGCATATTTCTGAAATCCATGTACGTGATCTTAAGTAAAGTCATTACTCCTAAGCCTAGTCACACGTATACAGAAATTTCCCTTTGTTCGTTCTATTATAACTCGGACTTTGACAAAACAAACAATCACGAGATCTGCCAGGTCGGTCATAGCGCACGTGGACTGCGAATCAAAGGATATGCGGTTCGCGACCCACGCCCGCATAAATGTGTTCTGCCCTTTGGGGTCATAGGCGCGCTATAAATTAGTCAAAGCCCATTATCCAATCAGGCAAGAGCTTCAAAATTGGCGATGGGTGCTGTTGACTGTTTTCCCTCTAGTAGTCTCAATAGTTCAAAATTAGGGACGCCTATGCGCAGATAGCCCTTATGTAGCTTTACGCGAAATTCCGACACAAACAAACGAGATCAAAAGTCTTACAGATAAACAATACAGACAGGTAAAATACCTTACGACTGAACAAACATTTATGTTTGGGCCCGGCATGGCCAGGTGGTTAGGGCGCTCAACTTGCGGGTTCGAATCCCCGTCACACCAAACATGCTCGCCCTTTCAGCCGTGGTGACGTTATGTAACGGTCAATCCCACTATTCGTTGGTAAAAGAGTAGCCCAAGAGATGGCGATGGGTGGTGATGACTAGCTGCCTTACACTGCTGAATTAGGGACGGCTAGCGCAGATAGCCCTCGTGTAGCTTTGCGCGAAATTCAAAAACAAACAAGTTCAAAACAAACATTTATGTTTCAACGAATAATTCTAGCTGCAGTTGAAAATGAAAATAAAAGTCAGGCAATTATATAAATTTTAGTGGGAAACATCAATGGTTGCACACACTGGAAAATTGATTCCAAATATGCTTGCTCATATGCATCCTGAGTAACTTAACAGAAGCTTCAGACTTTCCAATGAGCGTGTTTACGTGAAAAAACTTTAACGAAGGCGGGAATAGGTGTGAAACCAGTGCACGATGATAAAGCACCATTAAAATCACATGTTATTTACTGCGGAACAGACACCTGTGTCAAATCGCACCTGCCTAGATATTTATGCATGATAGTCACGCATCGATAACGCTCGAGGATGCGCAGATGACGTCATTTACAAGAACACACAAAGTGCGGTTAAAAATGTATCTGTGATTAGATAACTGGTACATAGTTTCATTAGGAACGATTTAACAAAAAAATTAGAAATTCCACACGAGCATAGACGAAACTGAATCTTGTTGTTGTTTTTATTGTGATGAAACTCGGCTCGGGTAAACTAACTTACTACGTGAGCCTGGCATGGCCAGGTGGTTAGGGCGCTCGACTCGCAATTTGCAGGTCGCGGGTTCGAATCTCCATCACACTAAACATGCTCGCCCTTTCAGCCGTGAGGGCGTTATAATGTGACGGTTAATCCCACTATTCGTTGGCAAAAGAGTAGCCCAAGAGTTGGCGGTGGGTGATGATGACTAGTTGCCTTCCCTCTAGTCTTACACTGCTAAATTAAGGACGGCTAGCGCAGATAGCTCTCGTGTAGCTTTGCGCGGAATTCATAACATAATCCACATAATACCTTGCTACGTTACCCTACAGTTTTTTTATGCACCAAATGTTAACTTATCAGTCTTCTGATTTGCTTCACTTGAACGACTATAATAAAAGTTCTTGCTGTTTTAGCAACCTTCCCCAATGACTCAGCGGTAAATATGAGGGCTTGTAATGTTAAAAATCGGATTTAGGCATTGGCGGTTGGCACAGTATGTACAGCCCATTATGTAGCATTGTGCAGACAGTGTATTTTCGTGTATCCACCAGCCAAGACATATAGTCCCTGAAATATTATGTTCTATTCATATATCGGAAAATGGTAGCAGTAATAATGACTCCGGTAAAATTCAGTAATAATACAAAGTGTAAAATGTTTTTTATTTGACTAACGTAAATTTCTAAAACACACAATTTTTCTGTTTCTCTCTTTTTCTATTTTGCATTATTATCGGGCCCTACTTTTCCGAATGCCTCAGTAGTGTGACGCTAAAATTCGGCTTCGATACCCATGGTGGGCACAGCACAAATAGCCCATTGTGTAGCATTGTGCTTAACAAAAACCAACCAACTGACCTTTTCCGGGATCTGTTTAATTCCCCCTCCCTACTCCACTAGTAGGTCAGCGGTAAGTTCACGAACTCACAATGCTAAGTACCGCAGTTCAAATCCCCGTGGTGGACAGAGCGCAGATAGATTTTTGTGTAACTTTACGCTAAAACGAACAAACCCACTTCCTATACAGATATTTCATCTAGTCAGCTAACTCCTAGAGGTAGCTCTTATAATTCGGTAGAGCTTCCATACAAAGTAACGACAGAACGTGATCATATTTGTATTTTATAGTAAAAATAAGTTACCCAGTCAGCTTTCAAACTGTAGTTATTTCAAATTCAACAGACACGCCTTATAGCGCACGAGAAGTATATTTTTAAAATTTAATAAAGTCGAGTAATCTCTTTTATATATGTATGTTTATATATATTTGTGAACTGATCGAGTAGTTTTTGCCAACAAAGACTAAGAGAAGCCCCCCAGTAGCACAGCGGTATGTCTGCGAACTTACAACGCTAGAATACGGGTTTCGATACCCGTGGTGGGCAGAGCACAGATAGCCCATTGTGTAGCTTTGTGCTTAACTTCAAAAAACAAAAAAAACAAACAGACTAAGAGATGAAACCATCATTTAATTTTATCATTTTCTTTAAATTGTTAATTTCAAAGTATATTTACGTATATTTTTAAACGTCTAGGATAAAATATGACGAACGGCACAGGAGCAGTTCCATAAAACCTAACTGAAATCTCTGACTCCAGGAAGTCTTTGTACGACACTTTTGTCTAAAGCATCGTTAGAAGCAAACGCAAAAGAATAATAATTCCCAACTGGTACATTATTTTAAAGTGCTAACTCTAACCAGTTTTTATATTTGTTTATTTTTTATAATGTTATAATATAATTCCATTTCCCACGATGGGACAACGGTAGGTTTACGGACGTCCAATGTTAAAATCCGGGGTTAGATTACCCGCGGTGGATATAACAGATAACCCATTGTGGCTTTGCTATAAAAGAAAGAAGCCAATATAATTCCACATTAATTTCAACTTTACTGAAATTTTATTTTACGCTAAATCTCAGTAGCTATATTGGCTTAACACTACAAGTGACGAAGTGTGGACTTATTATATTTCAAGTTCTAATGGTGATAATGGTTGTGTTTAAAGTTATTCATATCTCGTTTTTAATATCAAAGTGTCACCAACAAGAACTGTTTTGGTTGTGGAATATTTAATGTCTTAGATAGTTAACACACTTAGATATTCTTTTTTATTTACAGCAGGTATTCAGGGACAGGCAATAATACAGTTACAAAATAATTTTTCAATCATTCTAACAGAAATTGATGAATAGAAGAAAGACAAACAATTCAACTCTTTATGAACTTAAGCATCATTACAATTGGATGAACTTCTCAATAAAAAAAAAGTATTTTCTGGTGAAAGACCATCCTGATCTAAACAATGTATAGATTAATATGTATAGATCTAATTAATATGATGAGAAACAATCATCAGTCAATATTTCATGTATCTTAAGTTGCACATATTTCGACTGTATTTCCAATTTCTGCTTTTTCATGTATAAACGTGACTTTTTTAAGGTTTATTTCACAGTATTATTAATTTTTGATATTATAATCAAATTTACTTCAGGGTTTTTATTTGCTGATTCTAATGCTTGTTTCCACTTAACGTTTCCTGAGCTTTTTTGTTCTCAAATATTTTTCAGATTTTACTTAATGTATACTAATAAATTTCGGTACACTTTTTCTTTCACATGTTGCTGATGATGGACAAAGTGTATTCTCAAACATGTAACAGAATAGTTTTTTGTCCTTACTACCGGTTTTATAATCAGTACCATACTTCGCTTATCCCCTTACGAATATATTGCCAGAACTTGTGATTTCCAAAAATTTTCGCGTTTTCATTAATCATAGAAAAAAAAAAAAAGAATAAGTGATCTACGATCAACTTTGTATGTATTATATTGGACAGTTTTTGTCCTTGTATATTATGATATTGTATTAGATATAACGCTCTTTCAGTAAAATGTTTGTTAATTACTGCTCCTATAAACAAGAGCATAATTACATCTTTGTATAAAACGATTACGCCCATAATCCACATAAATAACGCGCGGTGTTATTTTTAGAAAACAAAAACGTGCTTTATCAGTTAATTGAACATTAAAATGTTTATGTAAAGCTAGAGTACTTAACATGGTTGATACTGAAACACTACGATCGGATTCCATTCTACAACTTACACATCGCACTAGTAAAACATTCTTCTACTAACACAGTCAAAGCTCTCAGCGAAACTGGGTTAAATTATGTCGGTATATTAAAAGTGTCCCTAGCTCATTGAGGGGTTTTGACGAAATATTTTAAAATACAGAGGTCTCTTTAAATAAGACATAATCTTGACATCACTTTTTACAATCAACGAATTTCTCTGTTTCTTAAAATTAAAGAATTTTTACGCAGTAAAGTGAATACAGAAATATTATTAATGAATAGCAATTGCTTGAGAGAGTTTCGGATTTCATAAGAAAGGCCTGGCACAGATTCTGAAACGCCGTCAAATAATTCTAAACAGTTTGCTACACGTCAGAGGACTCCTGTGTTTTCCACTTTGTAACTAAACACGGGGTCACAGGATGTCCAGTGTAGTACAAATCTTACATAGTCTGGGGCTCTAAGGTGAAGCGATGAATAATATTATAAATGTGACTGCATCATTCTAAACGTTACTTGTTTTACCTTTTTAGAAATAGTCGCTACTACAATGAAGTCAGATGAACAGATCGACCTCTGACCAAATTATCTTGTTGAGTTTGATATCGTGCCTGATATTTAAGATTTTAATCAAAGTGGACCACATTTGTTGAATGACCGCTTCAAAAATGCAAGTAGAAACTGTTAAAATTTATTAAGAATCATTGCATATTGTCGTCTTAAGCATATTAAACTATGGCTGTATAAGAACCATTAATACGATTGGATATTTATTGCTGCTTAAACTGATAATGTTAGCAAAAGGTACAGTAATCATAAAACTTCTACACTTTCTAAGACCAATCCAAGAACGTTATTAACAACAGTTAGTTACATTTTATTTCACAGTATCTATTATGAATGTTGAATGAAACACGAATAATAAAACCACTCAATCTGTTATGTACAGATTGATTGATAGATGCAGGTTAACTACATATATTTACAAATGCAATAGTTCTTATATCTTATAAAATTCAGGTCGCAGTTTTGAATACAATTTATTTCTTAGTTTTTCATATGTAGCAGTAATAGAACTGAAGATCTGTTCTATTACGAAAGCACGTAAAGTAGAGGAAAACCTACACTTTATGCGATTGTAGTCGTTGGAAAACACCTTTAAGTGTAGGTTATGGAAGAGCTGAGAGTCAAAACGGGTTGGGGCATTTACATCAGTATATACTGCATCTATATTTAAAAATAAATTCTTATAAAAGAGCTCCTTTAGTACGAAATACTTAACAATTATCTAAACTCGTTTACAACCAGAGTAATTTGAAGAGTAAAATCGTCCAGGAACACGACACCAATTCCCACTGCATATAGAATACAAGTTTGCTTGTTACGCCTCCGTCTCTTGGTGCAATGTAATCTAGGCCTCGCGGAAATGACCGGCACAAGAGAGCACGTGCAGCTCAAAACTCGAGCCCAGGTGTGTTGCAGACAGACTGGCGACAGCGGCTCCCAGTTCGTCGCATACTAACGCAAAAGGCAACAGCGGGCACCTAGAAGAAACGCAAATCGTGAGGAACAATGAAACAAGTGGCAAATCTCACGAACGGTCTTTACCCTTTTTTTTCCCTAAGACATACAATAACACACGAGTACCACTGGCGCCACCTAAAAGTTTTACAACTTTCGGGTACGTGCTATAAACAGGTTGAAAGGTATGTATATTTTTAAACCATGAAACGGATTAGAAACACATTTAAGACAAGACATACCTACTTAATAACGTTTTTTTTAGGGCGTATTCTAATGTAACTACCAAATGCTGAATAAAACTACTGGTTCTGAGATTACAGTTCGGGTGAGCTAAAGAGAGCACAGTGTCTTAGCAGTGTTTTAATACTTGCGACAGAAAGACTGACTGGTACAGTTTGTTTTTTCTTAAAAAGGTATACAATGTAACACTAGAATACATTTGGAAATATAACATGTTTCCCCAAGTGTCTTACAAGTTGTCATGCTAATATGAACGTACATATCTGAAGAAACGTTTCGTCATTGTTAGTCTTTCAGCTCGACCTTGGTGATGTTGAATGAATACAATGAAACAGTGTTTTTTTTTGTTTAAATTTAAGTAGTTCCAGGCAACAAACAAAAAGCATAAATATCACGTAACACATATTTCCTGTGCAAACAACTGCATGTATTATAACTGCACAAGTACAGTATAATGTTTCCATATCTGATAGTTTTTTATATAAATCAATTTTTAGACAGATTGTCCAATAATGACATTATATGTAACTGTCATAAAACAGTTCAAAGTTCCTCGATAAACTATACCACTGTGATATACCACCACTAAACTCAATCCTGAGATAAGCCACGTTACACAATGGCCGCTTCATAGTTTCGGATATGCACATGAAGCTGTACTCAAACTCAAAGGATATATTGAACAGACAGACATGAGAGAAGGCAACTAGTTAACAGCGCCCACCACTAACTCCTTTGCTACTCTTATTAAAAAGTGGGAATTCACCCACAATCCCAAATTGTTTTTTTGTTTTGCTTTATGTGGCAACGGGACACAAACCATGGACCCTCGGATCCACACTCCAGGATCACTTTATATTGTTTATTCAGTGCACGTTTGTTTTCGACTATGGAATTACAACCTAAATCCAAAACAACACAATGAAAATAATTATAAACTGATCCTTGTGATATTAATAGTGTTTTTAGTTTGATTTTTTGTAACTGAACCAAATTGGCCTCAAAAATGTTACTAAGATGTTTTCATTAAACTGATCTACAACACGTTACTAAGGTTTGTTACGAAACTGGCCTCTTTGTTAACACTAGGTTGTTGTTTTCTGTTTTGTTTTTAACTAACTCTTATAATGTTATTGTGTTATAAAATGATAGTAATAAGATTTTTTTCTGGTTGAAACTAATCCCCATAATAATAGAACTTTGTGACTGAACACGATCTATACTTTCAGATGTAAATGTGAGAGTCAATTAGTTATTCATTTCAAAACCGGACAAAACCCATGTTGTGATGGGTTCTGCAAACTGACTGCCTTCAACTTTGACTTGAGGTTAGTATTAGGGTCAACTATATATGAACCATATACTCATTATTATTTTATGCAAGTTAAACCACCTGTTAAGGTGTGAAATTGCAAGTTCTCCAGTATTCTTAAATAAAGACCAAAAATAAAGTGTGATATCACAACTTACTTTAAAAGCCTCAGTAAAGTGTAAAAGTCACATCTTGTTCGCATATTTTGGAGTAAAACTTTTAAAAAGTATAGGCATGCTGCAGAAACAAATGGGTGAAATTAAGAAAAAAAAACACTGTCCTTGTTTATATGTTTGTACTGAATATTTTGTTGTTGTTTTTCAACTACATGTCAAGATAATAAATGTTTTTGTTTTAGATAAACGCCCAAGAAAAACCCGTTTCAAATACATCTAGCCTATGGTATCTTTAGTCAGTAAATCTTGCACCCAGTCTCACTTCAGCTTACAACACTTTGAATTTAGAGCAATATATATACTTCTCACTCTCCCATATTTCACGGGAACTATTTTTGTTTCCTCTGCTCTAACAAGGGTTTCTGATGCCGTCCTTAATTTTGAACTGCCGATCAGATGGAAAGCAACCGGCCGGCGGTACCTATCGCCAACTCTTGGTTACTCTTTTTTACTAACTAAATGTGAGATTGACCGTTACATTATTACACCCACAAGACTGAAAGAGCGAATATGTTCGGCGCCGCGTTTCGATCCCATAACCCACAGATTTCGAGTTGAGTGGCCTAACCGCCAGGCCTATTAAACTGTAGAATTCATTTATAATTGAACCAATGCGTAAGAGTAAGACTATAGTTGTTTGTTTTACTTACATGTTAGTTATAAAAAGAAAAAAAAACTTTTAGTTAAACATATGTTTTAAAGTCAACGATTATATAAAATGATAATGAAATTCAAGTTATATTTGAAGCAGTTAACAAATGAACAAAAACTGGCAGCTCTTAGAGAAAAATGTCTCAATTTTTTAATTTTAAATTATAATAAACGAAGTGCACAAACCCTTATAAAAACAAACATTTTTAAAGTTATTGAAAAAAGTAACTAGTTTATATTCTTAGACAAACGTGGCATTTAATCTTAATAAACTTGATCTGTACAAACTAAAGTTCTCATTGTCTACTTTATAAAAATTTGCTCCGTGTCATTAACGTTATCATACGTTTAAACATTGTGGATGTGGTTCGAATTGTAGTCAAGTGTGTAATGATTCTAAGTAAATATCGAAATCTCTGTTTATTGTACACGTAACTTGAAACATTTTACTCGGACAACTATTTCAAAATACGCCTAATTAACCAAAGCACTAAGTTAGATGTCATTAGACAAACTCCGAATTTATTAGAATAATAACTTGATTTTTTTATTGAAATGCATCCGCACAATTAAAACCATTGTGGAGATCCAAGAAGATTTCTTTCAAGGCACTTCAATATCAATGTAAAATACATAATTATCTCTGGGTCAGACTGCTGGATAACAGCCAAAGTAATTTGCCAGGAAGTTACGTGTGTTTATCCATAGATGTCTTATTATAATTCTTATAATACGGTGACTCACGTAGATCTCAAACAAAGAAGTGAGAAGAAAGACAGGACGACATCATGATGGAGATCAATAGAAAGATATGGATGTGGATAGGCCATGTGCTAAGGAAAGAACAGGATTGCTTTAAAAAAGATGCTCTGTTTTCCTGAGGGAAAAAGTAGAAGGGAAAAACCACAAAATAACATGAAAAAGATCAACTGAAAATCATCATAAAACTGACCTGGGGACAGGCCCAAGTCGTGGCCCCAAGACAGAGCGCACTAGCGAGATCTTGCGAAGGCCTTATGCATCACTTGGCGCAAAGAAGATTAAATAAGCAAAGAAGTTTCCACTGGGAAAACAAAACTATTAAAAATCCGTGAAAATATAATACGTTTTTCCTCCTTTCATGAAGTCCGATGTTTTTTAAAGTGAAAGTGCAATTTTTCTGCTAAAAATGCAAAGCGAGTAAAACATATATGGTTTAACTGAAACACGCTTCATGCCTAGACATAATACAAAATGACAAAAGTATAGACTTTGACCAGACCCATTAGACACTTCGTACCTTACTTAGATACAATTCGGTATTCTTTCACAACATTTATATAAACATTAAGACGTTTTTGACTGGAATGAATTATAGAGTCTGCTTTCAACCAATGAAGATAATAAAGAGGCTAATAATGCTTGATCCCTACTCTTTGTTTTTGTTTTTTTTTGAAACTCAAAAGTTGAAATATTAACTTAGAATCAGGTCTTTTTAACTCTAAAATTACCGTTTTTATACCGTTCACAACCGACGGTGTCCTCATGCTGCATCATGTTAAGTGTAAGTTTATATTTTACCTTTTACAACACTCTGTATAAAGAACTGATTAAAACAAATGGTTGAAATCATTATTTTCTACGTATAATATATATACAGGACAACAGCAGTAAGTAAGTATTCTTATGAGACGCATATGTTATTAAACACCCTGCAACCAATAAAGTCATGGAGCCTCAAGAACAGTGATGTATTACCAGTTTAGAAAAATTTGTTTAAAAATCCGATGGAGTTTATCAGTAGTTCTAGAGTTATACCCTTGAGTTTCTACATATAGAATGTACCATGTGTTATATCCATGAGTATTTTATTGCTTTACATCTGACGAATAATGAACAGCATGGTCCCATATTTGGCAATGACTAAAGAGGCGAAACGTTGTTTGATGTTCGTTCAAACAGAACAGGAAGTCCAGCATCTTTTAATGATTAACTTGCATCCTCAATAGTGTCACGAGTTTGTTCCTAAGTTTGTAAATCGCTTTCCTTGTGATGGTGAGATAAGAAACATTTTCGTTATCATTCTTTGGACAAAAGCCACAAAGCCATGCTTGTCTATCTACTTTTTTTTCGTCACCTGTTAGATGTGGAGTCATATTGGTTATCGGAAATGAAAGAAAACATGTAAGATTAAACTGAATATCAAATCAGTGGTTTACGATATTGTTGCGTCTCCGTTTGTTAATTAACTTTCCGTAACTTCGTTCCGACGAAATTTTAGCGACACAAGTTCTTACTTAATAAAACTGGTTTATTCTTTCTGAATATAACTTTACCGATACACTTATTTTCAACAGTCGCTCTTTTACAAACGTTTTAACAACGAATATTAACTTCAACAATAAATACTTCCTGACTGCAGTTCAATTACTCATTACCTACACACACATTACCTTCCCGTCACGTTGTCACCCTCTTTTATATACCAGACTACCCTATATCTAGTAAATGCTAGAGCATTCGCCAAAGTACAAGATAGTTCTAGAAAGTAGAGGGCGTGAGAATAGTCACGTGATCCCGATGACGCAACACTGCTCCATCCTTAATATTGTTT
>NW_013666771.1:13379-16330 GCF_000517525.1 Limulus polyphemus
CGACACAAGTTCTTACTTAATAAAACTGGTTTAATTCTTTCTAGAATATAACTTTACCGATACACTTATTTTCTAACAGTCGTCTCTTTTACAAACGGTTTTAACAACGAATATTAACTTCAACAATAAATACTTCCTGACTGCAGTTCAATTACTCATTACCTACACACACATTACCTTCCCGTCACGTTGTCACCCTCTTTTATATACCAGGCTACCCTATATCTAGTAAATGCTAGAGCATTCGCCAAAGTACAGGATAGTTCTAGAAAGTAGAGGGCGTGAGAATAGTCACAAACGTTTTAACAACGAATGTTAACTTCAACAATAAATACTTCCTGACTGCAGTTCAATTACTCATTACCTACACACACATTACCTTCCTGTCACGTTGTCACCCTCTTTTATACACCAGCCTACCCTATATCTAGTAAATGCTAGAGCATTCGCCAAAGTACAGGATAGTTCTAGAAAGTAGAGGGCGTGAGAATAGTCACGTGATCTCGATGACGCAACAATATTTTTCTAGATTTACAGGCACACTTCCCAGGATATAAGTTTTTTTTTATCCCCAGTCAGAATAGAGGCTCAAGTAGAAAAAACGTGGTTGTTACATTTCGTTAAAAATCCATTTTTTAACACATTATGTATATCACAACTAACATCTCCGTTTTTTTGTCAAACACGTTCATAAACATCACATGTTTAAAACTATGTGACTTACCTCACACTTTTGTTGCTCTTCTGATGTGAAACTTGTATAAAACTAGGGGATTACCCGAAATTTTTCCCTGAAAATGTTTTCATAAAATTGCAACTCCAGTTAAAAAAAACAAACAAACGGGAACTACTGCTTTAGCTTGGAATACCTGAGTTTATTTAAAGGGCAAATAGCGTGTTTTCCTATAATGAATTAATACTATTTTGTCGTGTTACAGAAACACACACAAAAATGAAAATTTGTATAGCCTTCTATAGTTTCCTATGTTTACACAACTCACTATCTTGAAATTTTCCAAGACGATGATTTCATAGTTGAAATATAATTAACAAAACATATACTCGAAATATAAAATAAACGATACACAAACATTTTTTTTAATGTTCTGCCTTGTAAATATACCACGTGATTGTTTGCTTTTCACAACATGTTTAAATCTTAGTGGACTATACTTTTCAGTAGTCAGACGGTTTTAGTCGCTACAGAGAGTCAGGATCCTATTTCTACCACGTTAAGAAAACTTTTCAATTACGTTACTATTAACTGGTTTATTACTTTGAGAGATAAAAAAACTTTTTTTTTTTGACCAGTGAATGTTTATGTCAACGCACGCTATAAAATCTCGAAATACTTACCTCTTGTTTGTTTGTTTATTGAATTTCTCGAAAAGCTAGTCGAGGGTTATCTGCGCTAGTCGTCCCTAATTTGGAAATGGACTACAGGGAAGGTAGCTAGCAATTACATTTATACATAACTAATACCTATTCGACAATTGAACAACTCATTCGAATCAGGTCAGTTACAAACCTGGCTAAAAATCAAAGGAAAGAAATCGTTTTAGGCCACGTTTATTAGAGAACATAGATGAAATAGAATTGTCTGAATGACTTGCGTAAAAGAAGAAATTTCAGTGATATCTCAAGTAGTTTTACTAAAATAGTACTCGCTGGCTTTATTAGGTTGTCTCGGGAGCCAAAATTATTCATATTCAAAACTTCTGCGTTATATAAACATTAATAAAGTCAACATACTTACACTCAGTCTTATCGTTTCATCTTTTCCCGTTATATTTCCATACTTTAAAGGAACAGGTGAACGACAGGCAGATGACCTGGTTTCACGTTCTCACCCACGGTGCACATAAATCCGTAAATTTTACCACACCTGTTGGTTTGCTAGAAGTTGTTTTGTATTTTTGGTATAGAAACGAAAGACAAAAATCAAGGCAACCTTCCAGAAACAACCATGTGTCGTTTATAAAGGAATTTATTTTTGCTAATTCTGAAAGACAATTTTAAGTTCTGTGATTCTGATTTGAACCAGAAAGACGTATGGATGAAATATACTCAAATAAATTATTCAGCTACATATGTTCAAAATTAGCTAAACACTTTACTCTGTCAAATTCGGTTCTTCAGCTCAAAATTATTCGTCGTTCTCATATAATTCTTCTAGTGTGTAAAATGAGCAACAGAGAGAGACGGGGGTTTCACTCCTTTTTTTCATTATTCACAAACTAATCAAACTTTGAAAAAAAATAGTACAACAATATCATTTAGAAACTGTTCATTATGACCTAACAAATTTGGTGTCTGAGAGAAAGTTATTATTAGTGTAATATTGTTACCTTTCTCTGTAGACTAGCCAATAGCTTCACTCTATGTTCATTATGACCTAATAAATTTGGTGCCTGAGAGAAAGTTATTATTAGTGTAATATTGTTACCTTTCTCTGTAGGCTAGTCAATAGCTTCACTCTATGTTCATTATGACCTAATAAATTTGGTACCTGAGAGAAAGTTATTATTAGTGTAATATTGTTACTTTTCTCTGTAGGCTAGCCAATAGCTTCACTCTATGCTTATTATGACCTAACAAATGTGGTGCCTGAGAGAAAATTATTATTAATGTAATATTGTCACCTTTCTCTGTAGGCTAGCCAATAGCTTCACTCTATGCTTATTATGACCTAACAAATGTGGTGCCTGAGAGAAAGTTATTATTAGTGTAACATTGTTACCTTTCTCTGTAGGCTAGCCATAGCTTCACCCTAACCTAAGCTACACTGGCGGTTTAATCTGTTTTAGATTTTTTTGCTTTTTAAGACGCCGTAAAAGTTCATCGGAGTAGATTAAAAAACAACATCATCATTTTATGTTAATTAACTATAGTTTGTTTGTTTGTTTTGAATTTCGCGCAAAGCTACACGAGGGCTATCTGCGCTAGCCGTC
>NW_013666771.1:16504-26014 GCF_000517525.1 Limulus polyphemus
AAAGGGCGAGCATGTTTGGTGTGACGGGGATTCGAACGCGCGACCCGCAGATTGCGAGTCGAGCGCCCTAACCACCTGGCCATGCCGGGCCGGCTATTAACTAAAGAACGTTGTTATCTTCAAGTAAATATAATACACTGAAACTTTTCACAAAGTAGCATCAGCTATATTACTGTGATATAAACAGAACCAGCGAATTGTCTTCTAACTTTCTGTCAAAACACCTTGAATATTTCTTGATTCCAAATCATGTGTGTTTCGTTGATGATATAACCCGCAGACACTGTATTCCAAAGTAATTTTCAGTCGTCTTTGATCTCACATGTATTCTACAGAGACAGTGTTTCCAAGTATTTTTCAGTCATCTTTGATTTCAAATATAATCCCCACAGACTGTATTCCCAAGTATCTTTCAGTCGTCTTTGATCCCAAATAAAAAACGCAAAAGCTGTGTTTCAAAGTACCTTTCAGTTATCTTTAATTTCAAAATATACTTCGCAGAGAGTGTTTTTTAAAGTATCTTTCAGTCGTCTTTGATTCCAAATGTATTACACAGAAGCTGTTTTACAACTAGCTTTTGGATTTTCTAAGAATGGTGGTTGTTTTGTATGATAGTTAATGATAGTCAGTAATTCAGTTTGAATTATGTATTTTCAAAATAAAATCATTCAGAAGTAACTTTGATATGTAGTTAGTGAAATGGTTTGATATGCACGCTGTGTAATAGTGAAAAACTAGTAGAGACTCGCAAAGCATTTGGGGTCAAAGTGGTGTCTTTATTGCAACATTACTTTTAAATATACAGGATTTCTAGAATAATACAAAAAAAATCTAATCGCAGACACCGAATTCTATAAGTCCACATGTATAAGGCTTAACATTAGTTTAGCCTTTATTAAGTACGACCTATATTCGATAAAGAGATAAATTAACACTGTAATTTGTGTACGCTTTTGGTTTTAGTTTAGTTAGGACTAAACATTTAACGTACTCAAATCCATCATTCAATAAAATTACAATGTTATTACACGACTTAAAGTTAGAAATTTTTAAAAAGTTTGATAAGCTTTTAATATGTTGTTGTACCAAATGTCTACTAATTTATATTTACATACGCCTTTTGTTTATATCCGTTGAAATGAGGTAATCACACATGCGCATTTAGATAGTAGAATGCACGCGCATTTTCATGACAGACAAAAACTGATTATAATTATAGTATAATCTATTATTCTGTTATATAAAAACTTCATAGCAATGAACTAAATAATTCATTTACCCCTCACAAGAAAACAAGTATTTTAATGGAAAAGTTAACAGTAACCTATTACACAGGAGTGCTGTGCAAAACGTTGAAAATGTTCAATGGTGTGACATACAAATTCTGAAAAACAGCTGTGAAAACAATAATATTGACAGCTGCGCACCTTCACTCGGATCACACTCCATACGGCAACATGATTATAACAAACTATTTCAACAAGATTAACTGAATGTTGCTCCACGTCATTTGTAAGTTGTCCTAACCAACCGCTGTAACCAAATTCCTAGGATCAATTTAAGGCATTAATTAGATCAGTATGATAAAAAAAAGGGAGAGAAAATATATGTATGAGCACAGCCTTGTCTTGCCATGACTGTGTGGTTTTATTAATGAAAGTTATATATATATAGAGTATTTATTGGGGCAACTTTTCGCCTCAATAAGAGAGCTTGTTTTCATCATGCGCTTCATAGAGTGGGGAATGAATCCGTGAGTGCTGAAGTGGCGAAAAACCTAAATTACGAAGTTATGCATACTCTTATCAAAATAATCTAGACCCCTGAACCACTTAGATGTATTCTATAGAAACTCGACCCAAATACGGTGATCATCTGAACTGTAGAGGACAGCAGTGTCGTTTTTAATCTGCAAAACACCCATTGCAGTCACTCTATTGCACGAATATTTAATTCAATTAATTGTTCTCACAGTCGGTTTTCTATTACTAGCGTATGTTTCGATTTTATTCAGGTGGGGACTTTTGTACCTTATGGTGCACGCTCCCTGTGTTTTGGACAGTTGATCTGCATCCTTATGTGAAATTACGACTAATCTAAACCTCTTATTAAACTGGTTGAACCTTGTCAGACATTATTATTGGGATTATGACCGAAAATACCGATAAGAGCGAAGGTACCCAATTGATTAATAAATGGATTCTTTGAGATTTTGCTTGAAGACATTGCATACACTGGGAAAACTCTGTTGAAAACGATACAGCTCTGGTGTTTGAGTGGCTTTAACATAAGATCAAGTAAAAAAAAAAAAACACAAATCATTGCGGGCTTATACAACTGAACAGAAATGTGTTGGCTGATGTACACACTACGACTTGAATTTTCTGCAATCTATGTACATATAAAAATATTAGTAAATTAACCCATTTTATATTATAAGTTAAATGTCAAACACTGCATAAAACAATGTTTAAAAATTAATTCAGATGAAGAGAATTTTGTTTCTTCCGTACTCTGAGAAGCAAAAGTTACCAGCTTGGGCTAAAGTGCATGCCAAACATGAACATGGTAATTCTGTGTGAATCACAAGATATAGCCGCCAAAAATGTCGCATTTATGTACTTCAAATAGAGCAATTCCTAAATTATATGCATGATAAAACACAACATAACATGTATGGTATGGTTGCATTAGATTTATTAATAATAAATACAACAATGTATTCAAATAAACAAAATTTAGAATTGAAAACCGCACGTCATTTGTGCTGTTAAAAACAGACAAAAATCGTGTTTTTGTATCGCTAGAACAATCAATTGTGTAATAGTTCATACGAGTTTTTGTTTCTGGAACACAATTTGTAACGTTGTGAAATAACGCAAAGTTTTTGATAATTTATACACAGGTTTTTACAGCGTAGTTAGACGGGTATATTAAATAACCAGAATATTTATATTCACTAATAATTGCACGAACCTTAAAAAATTCTTCGTAGAATTCGATTATAACTTTTAAATTATCATTTTCCTTGTCATTTTATTCTGATTTTTGGTCATTAAGATATCTATCCCATTTCTGTTAACATTTTATTTTTTCGTCATTCGAGAGTAATACCAGGAAAGAATCATGGGCCACTGCCAAGAATTTAATTAACAAAACTAGTCAGTAAACAAATTTTGAGAAACAATCACTGTCAGGCACGTGAAAGGTGGCTAAGTAAAATCACGATTTAAAACTATCTTATTAGAGTGCAGTTCTTACCTCTGTCTACCTATCTAAACTAATAAAAATTATTAACAAAAAAACAACAACTTATTCTAAAGATCATTATTTCTTTTTCAATGACGTTTTATTTACACACAAATCAAGACATAAAAGCGCGTGAGCGTAACAGAACATTACTATAAACTAAGATTTCAAGATGCGATCCTATAAGCTGCTGGGGCGTGACTTTACCGGTCATCCTGGAACAGTTCTTTCCCACCAGGTGTCGCGGTCAATTTGATCAGCTCCTTGTGAGGCAAGTATGCTCTGCGCGCTCTGCACCTGCTCTCTTCGTAGCGATTCATCCTGAGCCCATTCACTTCTTGGCTCTGGAGCGATCTCACCTGCGCATTCCTTGGTAGTAGAGCAACAGACGACAAGCGCGTGGGAACGGTTTATTCTTCCTGTTTATGGTCGGGTGAATTCTTTGAGGAAGCACAAACCAGGTGAGCTGAAAGGAGCAACGAAAAAACATAATGCTCAAATCTTGCGACAACTTTACCAGTGGAATGTATTATTTCACACCCCAAAGCCATTCTTCGCCACTAGATTATACAAATTTTCCGCTATTTTCTCCCGCACTTTACATCTTAGTTTTACAGAAGCTATAAATATCTAGTTGCAAGCCATCGCTTTAACATAGCCACCTGTAAAAAACAACAACAACAATGAATTCAGTTTGTTTATATGTTTTCAGGGAGGTCAGAATAAATTAGAACTTCATTAATTACGACATTCTTGAAAAAAAAAAGATTTCTTTATTTTCATATAGATAGAAATGTGAATGTAAATTACGTTTCACATGAAAATACATTTAAGATTCAGTTGTTGTTTTTTTTTGCAAACTGAAACAATTGAGAGGACGGCAAAACAAAAAGGAAAATAATGGCTATATGACAGAGAAAATGTAACGACCTTCATTACAATAAATTCTGTTGTTGTTTCTGAAGCTTTCAGCAATAAATTAATTAACAAAATAGTTTAGACGGGAAACTTACACAACTCCTTATACATTCCCCGGTTAATAGGTTGTACCTGAAAAACATGAATGGGGTTGTTATGCAAATAAAATTAACATGAAAGAGTCAAAATTCCCGATACCTTTAAGCTCCTATAGTTTTCGTCATTTTTAAAGAATAATTATACGTTTTCACTAATATTTTCCTTTACTAATCAATCATTCTAATCGCGCACATTATTAAAATCTTAGAATAAATTTCTGTCGTAACCTTTAGAAACAATGCATCTTCTCAAAACATTTGTTCTGTTGTATAACATATTTAATAAATCATATTATAGGCGTTTTTAAACCAGTTTTTAACAATACGCTGTTTCTAGAAGGTCTTTTAAACATTTTTTGTTCTTTTCATGTCCCAAAATTATAAAAAAAGAACACGATTAGTTGTTACGATTTGCAACCATTGTTTCTTCAGGTGGAACTGTTCTCCTTGATTAATGACATTACGTGGATATAATAACACCCTATAATTTAATGTAGGGTAAACGTACTAGCCAATCAATCGCTTTATTTAATCTGTAGCTTGAGGAGTAGACTCTAGAAGACACAGTAAGGTCACGTTTTTTATGTGCACACATTTATTTTGCAGTGTTTTGTACGTCAAAAAACAAGGAAACTATAACACACCGTTTCAGCACACGGTAACTGTAATTTAAATTTTTAACTTTTAGAACGCAGTCCCGTATTTCGCTTTTGTTAGTTGGCTTTTGATAACCCTAATTCATTTTTCGAGCAGCTATATTTGTTGATTATTATCTCAATGTATCTGCAGCATAACATTTACATATGTATGTGAAAGGGTAAGCAAAAGTATAATAATCAAAATCCTGCTTTACAACGTCTATGGTTGATTTTTAGTTTCGCTCTAAGTATTTAGCTTGTTCTAATCGGAAGTTAGTAGTAATTATTCATAACTAATATCGTATACAGTTCGATACTAAGTTCATATTCAGTCATTGTATTCAATCAAACAAACACAAATATAGAGAGAAAAGTGAAAATTTAAAAGCAGGATCTAAAAAAACATAAAACGCTAACGATTATAAAGATCTGTCACTGATACATTTGAAAATTGCGTCGACCAAGTACTACTTACAACCGAAAGAACTACATCTAGCTATCGGAAATGAACTGCATTTTTATAACTTTTAATGTTATAGCGCTTGAACTCCAACTTTTAATGATTATGTGTTGTTTCACTATACAGAGCGATATCAAATATTGCAAAGCATATGCGAACGTCAGTGCCTCAGGATAATTGTTCACGTCAGTTAAACCACATTTAACATTCGCAAATACGCATTTAAGTTCCACGATGCTTACTGATAATGGGTTGACCTGACCAGACCTAACTGTCAAATGGATATTTATTTAGTATTACGTTGTGACCTTCTCACGGAAGGCCTGATACTGTCTGATTTTTTTCTTGTTTTAGAATGGCCTCTGCTCACGTTAAGCACGTGACATATGGCCAAACAGTCTTTCACTAACAAAGACTGAGGGCGTCGAGTCCATCCTGGTGACAATTCATCTAGTATAGCACGTGCGAGCTAGTTTGGGCTATTAACGGCACGCGACCAGCACATCCCTGCGTGACGTGTGTGAATCTACAGTATTTTACATTTTGCCATATTTCGACAATTTTTATATGTATTAAAGATCCTAATAAATGAATTACCGAGTGAAAGGTCCACATTATTTTTCAAATCACGTGAATCGCATGTTATCATTGCGGAAACTATATTAAATCCAAGATGACGGCGGCAGGTGATAATATTTGTGTCAAGCTCTGTTAATAGAAAGTGTGGGAAAGTTGCGACAGCTGCGTTCACAAGGTAAGACAGCCGCGTTTGTCTCTTCCCGCCTTCCCTTTAAGTCGGTAGCTCAGGGATTCTGGCAGATGGTCCGCCTTGAGTCGACTCTCACCTGTCCTTTTCGTGAGCTTTGCGGTGGGAACGCCGTTCAAGTGTGGCTCCCGCACGTATGTCTAGCACGTGCCTCAGTGCTGATCGTTCTCCCGTAGACACATATGTTATATCTCTTTTATATTGTTGTTATAACCGAATTTTGGTAATTGATCGAAACCAGTTTATTTAACTCTGTCATATGGTCCGTACTCTGAATATACGAATTAGAGCATTGATGAGCAATTAGAAACCTTTTCCTGCGGTCCCCTAATGTTCTGCTTTTGGTTGAAAATACAAGCTAAGTTAGTTTTCCCACAAGTGATGTAATAATACTTATTAATGTTAATAAGTTTTTTGTTGTAGATGCTTACGTGATTTTCTATGGAGTTTCATTAGTTTTGGATTATCGCAATTCTTTCAACGCATGCGTTATTAAAAGGCGCCTCATCTGCTTTACTTTACGTGATATTACATTTATTGATAATAAATTACATACATACAGTGTTTTGAGGTTGTCCAACGTGGTTAGTTTAAGTTACTTGATACTCTTTGGTTTATTGTCTATACCTTTAATTCCCTTTCGTAACGAATTATAAGTGTAGAAAAAATATCTGAAACAAACATTAAAGAAATTATAGGACATTATTCTGTGTACATATTTTGTACATACAGGAAGCCAAATTAAGAATTATGATATATTTATTTTGTTTATACACGTTCCCTGCAGATAAACTAAATATTGCTTTGGTGGGTTCAGAAGAAATTAGTTAAGTTTTTGTTAATTTAAGTTTACTAAATGTGTATTTATATATTTTTCGTGTGTATGTGCATATATATATTTCATTGTTGCTGGTTTTTGTGTTTGTATATAATGTAGATTTCTTTCTTCCACTTATACGTTCTATAAGAAACTTGATAATAAGTCGCACATTGATAAAACTATAACTCCTGATAGTATCAGCTCTAATTTCTCCAACTAGATTGATATCATAGAAAGTAAGAAAATAATAAAAGTAGCAGAATTGTATATTTTATCGTTTTCATTGTTCATTACTTTATATTTCAGTTATCAAAATTCATTCAATTCTAATAAAAATCGCAGCATTTCTGCTGCATTCCTTAAGTTAATTTTTCCTTTCTCATTCTTTCTGAGTTTGGATAAAACATGAGATATCGTCAGGGCGAGCTAAATCTGCCTTTAGTTAAGCCTAGTTTGCATTAGTTTGATTAACTCATCCGTCACAGACTTCTTTCACATAGAAATCTCTGTAACTGCCTAGCAGAAAACAACACTTTCAGCTAATCCTACTTTTGTGCATTTACTCACAGTCATAAATTAAGATTGTGGTTAGAGTTCTAGTGTTCTAGGGCCGTGATGCGCAAACTGTGGGGCGCCCTCCTCCCAAGGGGACACGAAAATTCGGTGTGGGGAACGCAACTATGACTATAGATCATACATTAAGATTGTGGTTATTAATATCTCCAGTTTTCTAGAGAAATGTCCATTCTTTTTTTTCTTCTTGTTAATGAAACTAATTCACTCAATAACTATTATTTACACTTCAAAATCTTGCTTTATAAATACAATACTGGATAGAACGCTGAATTTCAAGGTATAAAAAGAAAGGTAAAATGTCTCAATATTAAAAGGTGTTTGAAGGTGTGGTTCCCTATGGGGACATCATAGTTTAAAAGAGGATATCAATGTTTTGTTTTTACTTCAGTGGAACTTTAGGCAGAATAGACAAAGTACGCTTGAAACGTTTAACGGACTGCAATTGCTCAAACCCACGATATCAATGTTTGTTTCGTATTTCTTATACCTCTTCCAAATACTTAAAAAACATAATTACAGTGTAAACAAAATTACAATAAACGTATATTTCGCATTGTTTGTTTTAATTACTATCACTTCATGCAATAACAACCGTATTTGGATTAATAAGTATATTTTTTATACTTCCCCCAAAATGAGTTCATAGTAAATTACATTCGAAGCAAGTCCTGTGAATATTTAGAGATTGGTTATTAATAATTTTTAGGAGGTTAAAAGGATGGATTTGTGAAATTAAAAAAAAGAGTATGGGCTCTAATTTATTTAGTCATGAAAAACAACAATAAATGTAACATAATTCTTATTTTAGGTGTTAGCATAAAAATAAGAACATAAAAGGGTGAAGCTTACGCTCACCGGAGGTTTTTCCCCCTCAGTTCTTCAACTTTAAACATATTTTGTAGACTTCTATATGTATAGTTGAAATGAAAGAGAAAAATCGCCAGAATGGATGCATAAGTTGGATCAGCATCGAAATACGTGTGTATTTTGGCACTGATAACATATAATCTGAGAAAACTATTGTCTTCTTGTTTCGTCAGAGATATGCTGTGGATCTAATAAAACTTGCCATTAAAAATTAAAGAGTATAGCTGAGAGAATGGAAGCAATAATAATAAAAAAAATACTAAATATTTGAAAACCTCAGACCTTAAGCGAGTTGACAAGTATGTATATACTAACGTACAGTGAAAAATGTTTTTGTTTTTTTGACAAACTAAACAATACTGAGGATTTGACAAAAACAATACAAAAAATAAGAAATGTTTCAACAACGACACAAAAACAGACTTCAAAAGAACCGTATTTTAAGTTATGTGTTTTAATTAAGTGATCATTAACATTCTACATGGTCAATCAATTAGTGTGTTTTTTTTTCTTAAATGGACTGGGCGTGGTCTAGTGGTTAGCGTGCTGGACAGGGCCCACGATTCGCGTCCCGATTAAAAAAAAAAAAAGAATCGTGTATGGTGCTGTTTGGTGCCTTCATTGCGTTATAAGTGTGATGTTCAAGTCTCACTATTCGATTAGAGTAGCCCGAGAGTTAGTTATGGGTGTTAATGTGTAGCTGCTTTTCCGCTAGATTATCAGTTCACAATTAGAAACGGCTGACGCAAATAGCCCTTGTTGAGTTTTGCGCGAATATACGAAACAAAATAAACTAAATCTTATGAAACACTGGATTCTTCAGAATTATCAAGAATGCTCTCATAAGAAGAAACGACTAGAAAGCTAGTGTTTAAATTTCTACTAATGGGCTTGGCAGTGTAGTGCCAAATATGTTTTACAGAATATATTACACGTGGAGTAGAGTCTACAATACTTACTTTCTACGGTGTTCAGATCATGTAAGTCTGTCTTCCTGGCAAAAAAAGAAAAATGATAGTTGATGGGTCTTTATAATTTCTATGATGAAATCGCATGTCGCTTGGCAACGGATAATTGTTTGTTTGTTCATTTTCTAATTAAGCACAAAGCTACACAAT
>NW_013666771.1:26341-33113 GCF_000517525.1 Limulus polyphemus
GCTCTGCCCACCACGGGTATCGCAACCCGGATTGCAGCGTTGTAAGTCCGGAGATATACCGCTGTGCCACTCGGGGGCAGGCAGCGGATAAGACATTTATGTAGTCGTGAAATACTCGCACACGTGTATCCTACATGGTGACAGTGGATTAGTAACTGAACACGTGAGACTAATCCTGTTTTTGTTTTGAGAGCACGTGAGGTAATACATTTGTTCCTTATTGTTATTGAATCAATTTGAATATTAAATTATCTGTATAAAATGCGTTATGATCAACCATATGTCAATTATGTATTATTGTAATTAATTCTTTATAAAAATGGGACACATTTATTATCAATATTAACTTCCCTCTGTGTTTTGCACCCAGAGGCTAAGCGGTAAGCTTGAGGACTTATAACAAGCAAATTTGGGGTTCGAATACTGCAGTGGGCATAGAACATACGACCTGTTGTGAAGATTTGCGCTTTGAAAAAAATAAACAAACCTTCCATCTTTAAGTAATTTTTAGTTTTCCGAGAGAAAAAAAGAAATTTTAAATTATGTCCCCAGTGGGTCATATATACTCTACAGTCCTGACCTTTACTGACACAGAAATTTAGATACGCATTTTCTGGTGCGTACTTCACGTACTGTCGTTCGTCTCCCAAAGGAATTGTTAACCATAACCATTATAGATTGTATTTTGAACTTAACAGATGATTCCTACAGTTTCTGTTTTGATTGAATATCAAACCTGTTCAAATTAATCAGAAAACTTTTAAGGGCAATTTGTCTAAAAATATACCTGTTTACAACTAGCATTCGTTAGTGTTGCTTGTTACTTTACAATTCTGTTAGCTTTCTTCTGTATACAGCAGTCTTTATGCAGTGTTTTTAGACTCAAAACTTTGCGTGCTATGTTTGAGAGTAATGTTTTTTACGTTATTGTGTAAAATCGTTGCTTTAGACAGAAACAACAATAACAACAAACAATACATTATCTTCTAATTGAAACATTGATTAAAAAAGCAAATTTTCAAAAACAACATATTCCCTTTGAGAGATAAAAGATGGTTTTTGTAACGAGTTATCATATTCTTAATGTTGTTAAAAACTTCTTCTGGTTATCTAACTTATAATTAAGTAATATGGATTTTGAAGAAAATTACGAACACGTCAACGCCCCTCAGAGTTATGTACAAATAACATCTGATATTGGGGACTGAATTACAGTTGGTTTTTGGATTTTAGAAAGTAAAAACTCGTGGAATCAACCATGAATCAAAATACCTTCTTTTTATTATTCTGTTTCTACACATGCACTTGTTTCACATGTATTTCGATCTCGTGAAGACAAAGGTTTCTGTGATGCGTTTCAAACACGTTGGCTTAATACGGTAATTACATGACACATCCTATTTGTAAAACACGTGCATTTAACCGCTTTTCTTAGAATAGTCTAGACTCTAGAGTAGGTAATCCCCTGTGGTTTCCATGACCAATTCTTTTTGTTCATCTCAGACTATCCTGCCTCTCCCACAGTTCACTGGCGCCATGTAAGCCGAAGGCGTAAGATTGTAAAGTTAGTAAGTGTTGTTCACACAGGTGTGTGGCTATGAGTAGGCATAAGTCAACAGGAGGTGCAGATTTGTAATACTATTTCTTAGCCACTAGCCGTCGGAACTTTTACTACTGGCCATGAGTGGCAGCTTTCAAGACATACGCGCCGTCTGGCTGGCGCCAGGCTCGTCATTTCTCTGAACGATTTGCGTCGTTGGGATACAAATAATGAAGCAACCACTGTTGACGTGTTTATAGTTTATGCCCAAAGGACTTTCACGGATCCTAAGTGTCATTTTAAAGCACTTATACCTACTCTTTACAAGTGATGACCTGTGCATAGTAAACACAATCAGATTAGGCATACCTCTTGGAAACAACAAACGTTTTACGGCTTTGTATTTTATCTTATTTAGTATATTATAGTATAAAATCACAATGTGAACGTGCTGGAGTCAGTTGCTGCCTGAGATAAAAAAAAGGAATAATGCCTCTTGTTTTGATGACATTGCTCCGGAGAGATTATTGCTATTATGAGATCAGGTGACCTTGTGATACACATATAGAGACCTAATTATCTGTTTTTAATTCAGTAACTTTATTGTTATCTTTGTGATATAGAAACCTTGAATATACCATGAAATGTCTTAACTTTCGTTAGATTTTAAGTTCCTAGATTCTGATCATCATACATCTCATCAGTACAAGCTTGTTCCACGTATCTAACCAGTAATTTAAATTGAAAAGAAAGTCAGGGGTCACGTGATTAAGGAGCCTATGCAGGTATGACTATTCTTAACTTACTTTAGCCGAAAAGTTAAAATAATCACATTGTTCTATGTTTATAGAGGTGCTCAATTTCATGAGAGCCTTCCAGTGTATCCTTCGGTCACAACAGAAGATGCCACTAGTCACGTGAGCGTGAGCTTCATTCGGAGAATAAACAAAGAGAGTTCGTGTGTTGGAAATTCTCACGAGCTAACTAACATGTACTCTGGTAATCTTTTCAAACAAACCACGCCTTTTTTCAGAAATCTATCGAATAAGAGCCCTGTCACGCATGTCGTAAGCTGAGTAGAGCTCCGCCCTAATGGCGAGATACCTATATATATTGCTGATACCGTCACATATTTCTACTCGTAGTCTCACTGTAATAGGATTTACCAAACTTTAGCTTGCACAGAAAAGAAATCTACACAAAATATTCCGTTTCTGGATTTATTGATTGTTTATCAGTGGTTCATTTTAGACATATCATGAAGGCTTCCGTTGAAGTTGCTGTTCTCAGCCAATCTGCCATGAAAAGCACAGAAAATAGGATCTGTAAAACCGCCAGGAGAGAGCGTGATGTCAGCCAGGAAGAAATGCAGCAGTTGTTAGGAAAACTTAAGGATCTGGTTCCAAATATGCCTAAGAACAAGAGGCTGAGTAAGCTAGAGATCATTCAGAATGTTATCGACTACATATTCGACCTTCAGATAGCTCTAGAAAGTGATTCGGTATCTCGTAAGAGCGATTCCTCGTCGTATGGGAGCACGTACGGGTCTGATTCTGTTCGGCAACCGTTAGGCGTGCTATCTCCTGCCACCAACAGTGCCTACTCTCTTCAAGAGGTAAATGTTCTCTAAACTTTGTCTTTTCAAGATTCATAATTTCAGAGTACAACAGTTAGTACATTTTTGTTATGGTATAAAGTTCCAGTGCATGGTTGATAAATGTTTGGTAAAACCGATAGTTATACATTGATAATAATAGAAAATAAAATGAAACTTATTTAAATGCTACACGACAGTTTTTTTAAATTTATTTTTTAAAAGAATTTTAAGCTGTGGTAATGTTTGCTTAAAAAATTGGAGCTGCTAAAAATCTGATAAATTAATGTAAACGGGTCAGTTTATTTTTAAATTGTAATTTTAGTGCTTATGTATATTTTCTCCTTATTTAAAGGAAATGTCGATAGACATATCTCCCAGTCATCTACCCGACCTTCAGTTCCTGCCGCCAAGACCCATCTCGTGCTAAAACCAGAAACCTGGCTTATCATTTGTTGCTACAGATTTCCCGCGTTTCTACTATGAAAAGAGGAGCAAACATTTGATGTTTTCACCATAGAGCTTTCAAGATATATGTGCTAGTCCAGAATATTGTATTGGAGAAGGGACGTGTTTCCCGGTTTACCATGGATGTGTAATTTCAGTGGGAGAATTGCTTCGAGATTCTACAGTATTAGAAGTATTATCCTCCGTCCAGTTCGACAGCACGCGGGTACGTGAAATGTAATCGCTGTGGGAAGTGGCATTATACTACCCATATGACATCATTTTTTTCTGATTACAGCACAAATGTTGATGTTTTTAGATCCGTGCCTGTTCTTTTGTAATGTCAAATGGTAAAACGTACTGTTTACATGAATCAGGTTTTTGAATTGTAAAAGCCGTGATTAAACAGTGTTTGTCAGCATTATTATAGTTGACGTTATAACAGCTAAGATTTAATTAACATGGGTAAGCTTTCTAACATCTGAGTGGAATTTTGATGTTAAAATATTGTATATTAGATTTAGTAATTGTATTAAAATGTATATTACAAAAATTATGTGGCTTTTGGTCACGTTCTATTGTATTTTAAGTTTAATGGGGTTCTTGTACAGATATAGAGGTTGTTTTTTCTTGTGTGTGTGTGGGGTGGGGGGGGGGTAATGCACGTGTAAAACTTGTATATGTTATGATATTTGTATATAGTCAATCAAAGAAAGATATAAGCTATTAAAAGTACATGAAAATTATGAAGTGTGTATTTGTCTGTTTCAATGGTCGTTACTGTAAACAATACATTTTGTAGAAGCAGCTAGCTACGGTATATCCATTTGATAATATGCTGCAAAAATAGATATAAACGTGTATTTATGTATGATGAATTTAATAATAATAACGATTAAAGAAATGGTAAATAATACTAAATTAAATTAATTGGCTATAGAAACGTAAGAGACCTTTATCCTTGAATAAATGTCCAATTAAATCGGTTACAATAAAAATCGTATCGCACGCAACTATACATATTATAAATATTACTTAAAATTTTACAAAATGGCTGTAAACAAATATGGATAGTATTAAATAACTCTTGCAAATAAATTTCAATAGAGATCATGTTATGTTATGTTCGTACGGAAACATTCTTTTCAAATGGTAATAAACGGTATTAAGAATTTATTTTCAAAAATAAGTTAACTATACAAATAAGAACTTAACTATCCATTACTCTATAACTAACTAAAAAGATTTAATGTAAAAAGTCAATGTACAGGAAATCTGTAACCCACATTGACTGGAAGGATATGAATCATCATTTTGTAACCTTGCTGTTAACGATATATTTCGCCGTCTACGTAATGCTGTTTATTTGTTTTAGAATGGGTTATCTGATGTGTCCATCGCGGGGAATCGAAGCTCGTATTTTAGTTGTAAGTCCGTAACTTATCGCTTCACACGTATAAAAAAATTGTAATCAATAAGAATCAGTGTATCTATCTTTAAAAATGATGTCTGTCATTACTCACAAAATAAATTCAAAGCATTTGCTCTTCTTCTACTATACACAGTGATTATCAATACAAGAAACTTGAATATATTTATAAGCGTTGATGTGTTTTCAGTAATACGCAGCTAACGGAAAACCGTATGGGATATTACAAAAAAAATTCCTAGACAAAAGGCGCCTATTCGAAGAATTTGTGAAATCGACATACAAAGGACTTGTGTGAGGACTATTAAAAGTCACAACCGATGCATCGCTCTATTCGTGCTGAAGAGACAATGTAATTTATTGGTCCCATCATGAAAGTTTTTGAAAACAGTTCCAAAATAAACCTTTTACCAAAAGTCATTTTTCTCCTACGTTTCATTTTCAAATGTCGGCCAATCTGGACTAATAACTTCCTAAACGTGGCCACAATGTCCTTTATGCAGAATAGATTTGATTGTGTATGAACATTAATTTATTGAAATCCTATTCTATGCTTGTTGTGACCCTAAGTGACCAAATAACATACCAGTTAAGTTAAGAGAGAAGTACAGTTTGTAATGAATATCAGGTAAAAAATGTATAAAAGGCCCAGTCTTAAATAAGCTACTTAAAACCCTGGTGTGGACAAAGGAGCGTTTATTTCCTAGAATAATTCTAGGAGTTTCCATGACAAAACTAATTTGAGAAGGGCCTTGTATTTTTGTCTGAGTCCAAAGGTAATGTTCCCTCTCACCAAAAATTAAAAAAAATTAGCATTTAAGTATGGAATGATACCTGATAATGTAAGTTGCAATTTCTACTATTTTAGGAAAGTCATGTTAAATGTTTGATGTATTTATGAACGGAAAGTGATGAAACACAGCACATTCTCGTCCACTAGGGGGCGCTATTCCTGAAAGCGAGCTTTATCGTCTTACTCAAATAAGATAATTTTTCAAAGAAAATGGAACACAATGAGTGATATTTCAATTTGTTTCTGTTAATGAGGCAGGAGGTTGCTTTTATAGAGTATATTTCTTATTGTGCTATTATTATTATTGACACAACATCAACTTCCACTGGCATTCCACCCACTTCTAAGTTATCTGCAAGAGCAGATCTGTCAGACGTAATCAAGAACTGGTACTTTATATACACGGTAGGTAAACAGCAATCGATATTTGTGCAGGACACATTGCATCTGTACTATACCTATGTTAAAGCCCAATACAGAGGATTAAAAAATATCGTAGCCGATGAAACCTTTAAACTGTATATGAGAACTACCTTACCCGTTGGCTGACCGAATATGAACAAAATGTTATATTAGAAAACAACCACCTCAAAATTTAAAAAAAGATTAATAACAATAATCTCATAAATGCGTCGTAAGTGAAACTTTAGGGAAATGTATCCTATTACTCTAGAAAATAAAAAGTTAAATATGGTACTAATTATTCCCAGAGTTCCTCTTTTTTTCGTAGTAGTTTCACTTCTTGTGTTTTAATATAAATCTGAGATTAATCTTAGGCATATTACATTTTTTTTCGTCCATTGTTACATACTATATAGCATGTTACTAAACACTTTTTTTTCTTCAATATGAGCCCTAAAAGGTCATTAAATACAAACACTAAACAATCTTTCAAAAATAACTATGCGCTACCTCTTAAACTACCTGCTTATTTATTAAATATGCTTGCAAGATTCTTCTTCTTCTGTA
>NW_013666771.1:34037-36066 GCF_000517525.1 Limulus polyphemus
TAGAGGGAAGGCAGCTAGTCATCACCACCCACCGCCAACTCTTGGGCTACTCTTTTACGAACGAATAGTGGGATTGACCGTCACATAATAACACCCTCACGGCTAAAAGGGCGAGCATGTTTGGTGGGACGGGGGGGTGCGAACCCGCAGATTGCGAGGCAAGCGTCCTACCCACCTGGCCATGACGGGCCTAAATATGCTTGCAAGATTCTTAAATATTAAATGTAATTGCTAGTTCACATTTGGAATATTCAATTCAGGTCACAGGTGTAAGTATGTACTAGTTCTTGAGCATTTAGTGGAGATCAGGTAGAAAATAATGGTGAGTCATACATATAGAACAGCCAGTTCTTGTCCTGTGTATTTAGTGTACGTTAGAACGTCCCAACTAATTTTTCTTTATTCACTAGTATTAGAAGAGATTTTGGTACTAATTTAGCTGTAAACTTCGCTTTTGAAACAACTAAGATTTATTTTACGATTTCAAACAATAAAATTTAAACTTTTGACTCTAAAATGAGGGGTGGCAATTTTGAATAACAGAAAATTCCCTAAACTATTTTCTCATATATAATTTTGTCTAACTTTAGAGTTCGAGCTCTTGCTTCGAAAAAAAACTTATCTCCCAAAATTTTCTTTTTGATTTGATCAAAAGTTTTCCCAAAACAAAGCTGCTTTTGTTAAAGAACTGTTACGTCTCTGGTCGCTTGTTAATTTCCGTAAAAATTCTTTCCGAAGAACTTCAGCGATACAAGTCCTTTCTTAAATAAAACTAATTTATTCTTTCTCAACACAACTTTGCAATACACAGAATTTACACAGTCACTTTAACTTCAACACACACTATAATTCACAACGATTCACGCACTTTACTTACGGTCAATACCGCTCACTCGACTCGATTATCTGTCTCTATATCTCCCTATCTGCCCTTATCTATGCCGTCACTTCTTGCAGGTCTTATATATACAAAATAGAGGGCGTCTGGCAAACACTCGAGTCTTCACGAACCTTCTAGATACTCATTACGTGTTACCAGCGTCACGTGAATTCTGCTGTCGTAACACTGCCCCTTCCTTAGTATTGTTCGTCCCGAACAATAGCCACTTACATTAAACTAATAGATAATTAACAATAACTTAATTAAATGTACAGAATTTACAACCACAAAATTAAAATTTAACAAAGTCTCTTAATTTTACGGGACGTATCTTCTTCCGTACTGGTCTCCATTTGGTTGGCTTCTGCTTCACGTGGGGTTCATCTGCTCCATCAGGAAATGTCCTATTATCGCTAACAGTTACATCAGTGGTAGTAACTTCATCAAGGGTTTCACTGTTTCCCTTCTCAAAACCGGGTAGAGTTTCTTCTTTGACAGTGGCTTTTCCAGGTGACACGTCTTCAGCAGCGTCATTTGTTCTGTTGTTCACTTCATTCCAACTGAAATGTCCTGGACCATGATAATGCTAAAGCCTGTTGGCATGCACCACCTTTGGCTTACCTCGCCGGCCACATTTTATTCGGAAAGTCACGTCTGAGAGACGATCCACTATGTTATATGGGCCATCCCAAGAAGAAGACAACTTAGGAGACTTCCCTTTGGTCTTCCTGGGATTATACAACCACACCTTGTCTCCTGGTACAAAGCTGACGTCAGTAGATCTCTTATCATAACATAGCTTCATGGAATCAGTAGACATTTTCAAGTTTGAGTCACTTGATGGTGAATATCATCCATCCTTTCCAATAACACTTTCACAAACTCTGACACATTTTCAGGCAACTCTTCGTAAGGTGGGCATCCTGTTAACAGATCCACTGACAACCGAAGTTCCCGACCAAACATCAACTTTGCTGGAGTGTATCCAGTGGCTTCATGCTCTGCTGTCCTATAGGCCATCAGACATTCCAGTCATCTTAGCGGCTATTACAAAACCTTGCCAATTCCTGTCCCAGTGTCCAGTTGTACTTTTCTACCATCCCATCAGACTGTGAGTGAAGTGGCATTGTCCTGGTCTTTCGGATGCCA
>NW_013666771.1:36172-37488 GCF_000517525.1 Limulus polyphemus
TGATTTGGTATTGCATATGCCTCAGGCCACTTGGTAAAATATTCCAGCACCACACAAATGTACCTGTTTCCAGCACGAGTTTGGGGCAAAGGACCAGCAATGTCAACAGCAACTCTTTCCATTCGTGCACCAACTTGATACAACTTCATTGGAGCACGTCCCTTATGCCTGGGTCCCCTTTTAGCACAACATGTACTGCAGGTCCTGCACCATTTTTCCACGTCTTATCTCATACATATCCAGTAAAATCTCTGCCGTAGGTGACTCAATGTCTTCTTAACTCTGAGATGTCCTCCTGTTAAACTATCATGGTATTGACGAAGCCCAACTTCACGGACTTTCTTGGCATAACCGTTTGCCAGGTCGTCACTTTCCCATCTCCAGAGAAGAATACCATCATCAAGCTTCAACTGGACCCATTGTGCCCAATAGTTCTTTGTCACAGGGCTTAGACTAGACACCATCTCCCAAGCAGGGCACAAAACACTTGATTTTAGAAAATCAATTATTGGCTTGAAATCGTGATCTTTCTCCTGCTCTGCTTTAATATCTATACCTGGTTCCACTTCACCATCATCAACTCTATTAGTCAGTTTGAGTTCAGCTTGATGACACCTGGTTAGTTTATCCTCTCTTTTAACACTTACCGGAATTTGGCCTTTGTTGTTCCCAAACGTCATTTTATCAAAATTAATTACACGCTTCCTCGGTAGTAAGTAGTCCAACCATAGTATGCATTGGTCTTCAGTGTCAGCCAAGTATACTTTGTGTCTGTTCTTTAAGCCCATGAGCTCAACAGTTACCCACAATGGTCCCCACAACGTTCCATAATGTGCTGTCACACAACAGAGCTTCTGTATGGTTTCTGGTACTCCTTTGTGATCTAGCATCTTGATACTCACAAGGGTTTGCTGAGATGCAGAATCTATGACAAAGTTGCACTTTTAGCCATCCAGCTTTCCTGTCACGTAGACACTATGTGTGCTTGCCATTTTACACTTAGCTGTTGGGACTTTCACGATGGGGGTTGGTGGGCGCCTCTCAGCACCAACCACTACTGGTTTCCCAAAGCTGACTTATTGGTGGTATTCTTCTTACACTTGCTCCTCATATGTCCTTGCTATTCACAGTTCCAGCAGCTTTTCCTGCCATGGCATCTTCCCTGTTTTGAAGTTGCCAGCATTGAGCTCTCTTGTGCCCAGGTTTATTACAGTGCCAGCAAAGTCCCTCAAACTTCTCCTATAGCTGCCCTTTTCTGGCCTTGAATCCTGATGACTGAATCAACCTTGGTACCTCTGTGCTGGACTTAACATAGG
>NW_013666771.1:37996-56135 GCF_000517525.1 Limulus polyphemus
CTATTATATCCTCCTTGAGTAAAAGACAGTAAATCATCCTTTAATGTATTTAATTCACTTTGAAATTTGCTAATGTTTTCCATTTGTACTTCTTGCCACTGTTGTTGACTTTCCTGTAGTTATTGGAGACTTTCTTCCTGTTTCCTTTCTTGTTCCAGTTGCCACTGCTGTAATATATCTTCTTGTTTCTTTTCTTGTACTTCTTGTTTCTTTTCTTTTTCCTCCAACAACTGCTGTAATCTCTCTTGTTTCTTTTCTTTTTTCCTCTAACAACTGCTGTAATCTCTCTTCTTATTTCTTTTCTCATTCTTCTTGTTTCTTTTCTATTTCCTCCAATAGCTGCTGTAATCTCTCTTATTCCTTTTCTCGTTCTTCTTGTTTCTTTTGCTGCTCTTGTATTGCTGCCATCAAATCTGCTAAGCTGTAGATTGGGTTGCCGCTTCTCGTTTCCATTTTTTTTTGTCCCACCCTCTGACACCAATTTGTTATGTCTCTGGTCGTTTGTTAATTTCCCGTAAAAAATCTTTCCGAATAACTTCAGGGATACAAGTCCTTTCTTAAATAAAACTAATTTATTCTTTCTCAACACAACATTACGTGTTACCAGCGTCACGTGAATTCTGTAACAGAATTGTCGTAACAGAACGTTTCATTTTGACCTTGAATCAGGGTTATCTATCGTCCACAAATTTATGGACAGTCGGGAAATCAAATCACATTTTCATTTGTCCATAAACCTTTAAGTTGCAAAAGACGTTTTTTGTTAATGATGTCAGTAAAGAATACAGTGTCAGTAAAAAAAAAGGCCATAATTTCTCTGTATGGTAGTAGAAACAAAAAGTTTGGCAATCCTGCCTTGTATTGCACTGTAAGAATGGTTTTCAACTATATGCACTTACTTAAAAAACAAAAATAAAACATTAATATTCTTCAACTATCTTTTATGATTGTCGTTGGACGATGGAAGTTCATGTACTGTTCTTTTTTTAACATTTTGACAATTCAAGATGTACTGGCAGTATGCTCGTATTCTGGTTCAGAGCTGGTTTTCTTAGCCTAATGATAAGAAGAATTCCACCTTAGAATGGAGGATGATGTGATATAAATTGGGGGTAGCCACAACATCATATTATTTTGACAGTATATGGTGAGACTACTGGTGTTGTAGTATTTAGCGATAGTGTTTTTTTATTCAATTGCAGAGCCTTCTAGTGATTGATGCAATATATCCTTGGCACGTGAGCTTGTATACCACTGGCAATGTGTTCAATGAAAGTTGTTTCTCTTTAAAGTTGAAGAGCCCTGTATAAATAAATCTAGACTTTGTTTTAAAGACACATTTTAACTGAAATTATGGATATATCTGTTTAATAATTTTCTTCGTAATCATCTACATTATCGTTGAAAAGCCAATTTAGTGCTTTTTATCGTTTGTCAAATATTGTGATGACTAAAATAGCTACTATTTTCTGTGGAATTGAATCCCAAGTTTTGGGTTGAAATAATTCAAAACCTTAAACAGCCTATTTATACACCTATCTACTAAATCTTACATTGTGTTTCTACCCTTTATGTAAAAAAAACAACTTGTCTCTATATTACTTACAATGAAACCGCTCCTAAGCAATGAAAATAAAAATGCATTGTCATGTGACAAGTTCATGGTATGATCTGAAATACCAAGTAAAAATATTAGCTACAAATAAAGATATGAATCACAAGGTAAAAGTTGTAGATGGTGCTTATTAATTGTATCTAAGGCGAAATTGCTTCTTACTTTTATCTATAATGAGCATATATGAGATATATTTCAACCGCAATTGCGTATTTGTCGATAGAAGTAACTTAGCGTTTGTTACTTAAATTTCCATAATGTAATAAACTAGCTGCTAGCATTTACGTTTTTGGGAAGTTTACGCTTATTTTAAGTGACATTGTCTATTGATAGAGTTGGATGCTTTCGTTTGTTTCACGTTAATTCTGTTCGGAAAGTAATTTATGTGGTTAATAAAACTATAAATTATAAAAACTATAAACTTCTGATTAACTTGTAGTATACAAAAAATTATCACAAAAACATAGATTAGAGTAGACAGTGAAAATTTTAAAAACTTTATTTTAATTCCACATTTTAACCTCAAGTATGCAGTGGTTGATACGAATTATTATTACTAGCTGAAGATACCCGTTAAGGAAGCAAAACTGTATAAAAGACATTGTCCCTCCCTCTCCTTCTTTCTTCCTTCCCTAATGACCTCATTAGAAGCTAATTTCATACCCTGCTTTGTGGAAAATAATATTTGACTGATTGAACTGATTAAGTACGTTTATCTTTAAATTCAAAGATAAAAGTCCGTAAAAAAGTGGAAATGTGCCCTATTTCAGAGGATTTTATATCTCATTCTTGGGCAAAATTCGTAAAACAAAATAATCCGTGTACATCGACGGACAGCTTCCATTTACCATAACAAAAATTACCGTAATCGTGCCAGCAGACTCTGGATGATGGATACTAACACAAACACACTCGTACATAGAGGATTATCTTTATAGTAGGATACCATGTTTGTAATAAAAACAAATACTTTGAGTATTTGCTTTCGTTATTTAGTATTAACACGTATCCTTCTTCATAAGACTTGTTTTTCAGTGGTACTGAAGGAATGAAGAGTACAGGTATCAACTTCTGGATTCTGTAAGTATGTTTGAGCTTCAAATAAAGGCGCTGAAAAATTCCTGTAAATATGAATTACATAACTACTACTTCGATTAAACTATTGCATCAAGTTAATTTCTGATTTACCCGTACATTATTCCACAAAAAACTTTCCATAAGTACTGTCTTTTCCAACACAAAAGTTCTTAAAACTAAAGTCTTAGAGTCACTGATGGTCCAGTGTTCGATTAACGTAATAAAAAACTTCTATCGAACTACTTATACAAGTCGAGATGTGGACTACCACTGGCTAGTGAAATGTCGGATATAAGAATTTTAGTTGACTATCACGGCCAATAAAAGTAAATTTCAAGACTAAAATATCGTGTTCTTGGAAATGTACCTTGTAGATACAGTCTATAAATAATGCTTGCTTTTCAAGAACACGTGACTTCTTTTTGGAAATCGATCAGGAAGATTCGGTGTACATACAAAACTTCCAGGGAATCACGACCGAAACGTCATCTAAATACAAAATCCACCAGGAAGTTGAAATCTATGTACAAAGTTACCCGGATGAATAAAATTAAAACGTTGTTCTCTCGAAAACCCACGAGGAAGTTACAGTCTATAAATAATACTCCTCAGTAATTCGCACCCAGAACATGATCATCTCAGATATTCTTCAGACAGATGTAAAGGATAATCAACGCTTATCCGAAGATGGAGAGAAAATGAAACGTCGTTATCTCGAAAATCCACTTGCAATTTAAACAACACTTTTGAGAAAGTTTCTTGGAATTTGCTTGATGAGATACCACGCCAGTATGATACGGTTCACTATAATTAGTATGATACAGCTAAACTGTGGTTCACTATAATTATTTGATTATTAATCTATAAAGTCTACCCCCCCCCCCCAGTGGCATAGCGGTATGTCTACGGACTTACAACACTAAAAACTGAGTTTCGATACCCGTGGTTGGCAGAGCATAGATAGCCCATTATGTAGCTTTGTGCTTAATTACAAATAAAGTCTAAACAAATATGAAAAAGAATATTTCAATAGCTGCCCTCGAAAACCAATCGTTAAACAATATAAATGATCACGCATATATTTTCCTAGGGCGGAGATTAATTTACGTGTGGTTTGATTGTTGTTAAACACAAAGCTACACAATGGGCTATTTGTGCTCTGCCCACTGCGGGTATTGAAACTTACCACTATTCATTTAGGCTAAGCAAAACTAGCTAAGTTTAATACTGCTGTGTTTATTATTATTTTATTGTCTTTTATTCCCAAATTTCAAATGAGACATCATGTGTTTTATTTAAAGTATCTATCGAAGGGGCAACTTTCACTGAAAAGCAATTAAACAAAAATATCAATAAGATTACTGATAATTTAAGAATGGTTTTATTTGCTAGCAGCAGCATAATTTCGTTACGTTTCAGCTAATAAAATTACAGGCTTGTGGAAATTTAAAGTTAATGAGAGGATTAAAAAGGAAAAGATAATTAACCACTTAAAGACAGGTTACAGTTTTGAGTCATATATAACACTCCAATTGTTTAAACTTAGTTTTTCGTCACTTGGTTGTACATGCGAGCTTGAAACTTTGAGGTTGACAAGAATAATTGGAACACATGGACCATATAATGCCATCTGTTATTTTCCCTCCTACTGCTGTTATAAAACACAACCGCCCGCGTTCATTTAGACAACCGGCAGAACAAACTGAAGGGTAGGTTTCAGTTTTGGTTAACACAGTGTTGTTGATAAAAGCTAATCACTGATTGCCAGCTGGACGTGATGTCGTCACAGTATATTATAAGGTCTGACAGTAGGAGATAACAGGAGGGGGGGGGAGGATGAATGTAAGCATACAGTACTTGTGAGACCGGGAAAACGCTAGTGTTTTTGATACTCCACGTACAAACAAGCCTAGTTCCGCATCTGCTTCTTCCTGGTCTTGTGACATGGAGTCTCCCTCTCCCTTCCGTTACTCTCATGCGCAGATGAAAAGGTAACAGTTGCAAGGCAGCCGGCATGTTCACATATATTTCCATTATAAATGTATATTCAAACGCTGGATAAAGTGGCATATGGTAAATGCTGTAAGTCAACATACGGGCAACATAGAAGAGAAACCAACTATGGCAACGTCAGATTAAGATCCGCACGTGTGCCAACCTGCGACTATCTTGGTACTCGGTTGTTGTTTCTTATCACCACTTAGTTTGATCAGGGATACTCTTTTCTCCTGGTAATAATGCAGTTCTTCATCCTTCATGGTAGTTTAGCTTCAGACTCAAAAAGGACCACAAAAAATGCAAATTTTGTAAAGCTTAAAATCTGACCCTAAAATTATTTTACTGTGCTTTATGAAACTCATTTGCTAACTGTCGAACTGTCTAAAGCACTAATACTACACATACACAGTTAATCATTCATTATACACACCAGAGTTACAAGTTTTCATACACATCAACTGACAGTCTGTGCTAACTGTTGAACTGTCTAAAGCACTAATACTACACATACACAGTTAACCATTCATTTTACACACCAGAGTCACAAGTTTTCATACACATCAACTGACAGTCTAGTTATGGATTCGAACACCCAAATGTTTTCCAGTATCAATAAGAAAAAGAAGCACGAATCCCAAACTAAAACTAATTTGTATAATTCCAAACACAGTTCATTATTGACCTTTTAACCGAACGCTAGGGGTTCAATAGCCTAAGTCATTTAACAAGTCGAATAAATAAAGGGTGAAAACCGTTACGTGTTCGAATTCATTTACATGAAAAATTAAACTTGTAGGAACAAATGCACTTATGTGGACCCAGGGCTTTTATTGTTAAACCAGAAACTTAATTATTACATTATAATTAATCAATTCAATATATATAATTATTATCCATGAACATTCCAGTTAACACTGTTGTGAACGACCCACCAAATAGGGGAAAGTTATGTTTAATTTTATTTAGTTCTATAAATTCGCCATTAATAGTTGTCTATTAGTGTTTACTAAATTGTGTTGTGTCGTATCGTGTTATGTCATATTACAGATGCATCTTGAGACAGAGTTTTAAAATATTTCATGTTGATTTATATTATTTACTTATTATTTTTGTCATTACGTTTCTATAGCTTGGCTGACAGAGATGGTCGCATGGTACTACCATAATAAATGAGTGAGATAACCACTAATGTTTAAGGAATATTTTCTAATACAATGACTGAGACATTGTTACTGATTAGTAGTTAGTCCTTGTAAAATTCAGTGAGTTAATTTTAAAATGTTGTAGTTCTTAAGATGAATGGAAATTGTAATTATTTTGTTTTAATACACAATAGAAGTGAAATTTAAGGAAACTGCTGTGTTGGGCGGTTACTTTTCAGTTTTCGTGGAATATACAGTTAGTTGTCTTTAACAATTTTATGAGCCAGTCCAAAAAAAAAAAAAGACTCCAGTGAATGGTTGTCATGAAATTATTTAAAAATAATGTAACTCATATAATTTCATGAAATTCAACATATGGACTTGCTGAATGATATTATTCAAACAATGCTAATTCAATATACGATTGATTCGTGAATTATTTTGATGGGTGTTACATTTATTCTTACAAAACTTTTTTTGGCTAATTTTAAGAAGTACCGTCAGAAGAGTTGTTTGTTTTATTTAAATTTATGTTTGCTTCTGAAAATCGCCCAAAGCTACACTGGAAGATTATATGGAGTCAAATGAATTGTTTTAGCAACACATGTTTTTCTTATATGATTCCAAAGTATATATATATATATATGTCTGTGTGTAATATAGTATACAAAATATAAGACTTTTTCTCTAATTACAGATATTTATGCAGTATCTTTCAAAGTAAAAATTACAAAAAAACGAAAAAGGTAAGAAAGAATTAAGGATTCACTGACGTAACCACATTTCTGAAAACAAAATTGCTCTTAATTAGCTTTCAAATGCCACAAAAAACTGCTATATAACATATTCCATTTAAATACAGTGTATATAAACTTATCATATGTGCTTGTATTATTTGGTGAACTATAAGTTTGCCATTATAGGACAGAAGAGATAAAAATCCAATTTCAAGTGACTATTACTTTGCTTGATTTCATAGCAGCAACTTTAAGAATATGTATGACTGGTGAAGTTAACTGCTATATCTATAGTGCTTATGCGACTCGAATATAGCTAACACGTGTATCATGGTGTACACTGAAGCCCAGTGGAGTCGCAAACGGGATATACAATTAATCTTCTAATATTATTTGTATTCTTTAATAACAGTGAAGGAAGTTTATAATATTCGTCAATGTTTCAGTTTTTGTTTATAATTTCAACAATTTTTGCTTATGAAAATAAATAAATAAATTTCGTTTTTATTTTATCTCAGTTCGTTCTTATGAGCTATACCGGTTTTGGTATCACTAGCCCCGGCTGTCCTCGAACACTTAGGAGAGTATTTATTAGTGTGGTAAAGACATTAAAAACACCATTTCCGTAAATGTTGTAAGTTGTAGCCACTGTTGAGTCTCCCAGTGGGTCAGTTACAAGTTTACGGATTTACAGTGCTAAAATCCGGGGTTCGATTATCTATGGTAGGCCAGACGCGAATAAGTTATTGTGTAGCGTTGCGTTAAAACAAACAAACCATAAACCGCTGTTGAACTTTTAGTCTTAATCTAACGTTACAATATATAACTCTTATATGAGATGGGTATCTGTAACTGTTTTTTAAGTAGGTAAGTGGGCTGCTCTTCTGATTAGTATGAGGTATCCATATGAAAAACTGGATTCAATGGGTAAGTTATGAAGTCAGCAAGTTAGAAGGTTTCGGATAGTTTGTATGCAGAATGTGAAATGATTTAGACTCAACTACAAAAGTAACTGGAATGTCAAGGAAGTTGTTTAGTTTGAAATAAAAGTATTTTCATTCCTCCCAAACATAAGGCCTTCTGTATTTTGTTTAGAGTAGACGAGTCTTTATATTAAGAAAATTGGTTTTCTGTAAAAACAGCTGGGCAACGTCAAGATAATACAAGACAGCAAATGTGACAGCAATTTCAAGACAGTTTCACAATAAGACTGAATATATTAACTTCGTTTGGGATTACATATACAATCGGAGGCTACATCAAGGCTCCCAGCATGCGGTTTCCCATGCATTTCTTATTCAGTTCTATAAAAGATGGCTAAATAATGATACATCGTCACTTCCTTGCATGGATTGTCAGACCCAGTCCTTGTGAAACTGATATTAATTACCAGTGTGAAGGCTGGATATGTTCTTTGATCAGTTTGCAATAGATGTGAAAGTTCATAAGGATCAGATAAGCGAAAATTATGATTGGTTTGAAGATTTGCATATCCATTTACCTTGCCCCTGATGATCCCCTGATGATACAAGCTTAAAAGCCCTAAATTTCTTGCAGCAATTAAGTTGAAGTGTGGTGATTTGCAAATGTAAATGATATTTAAATGACCTTTCCTGGGAGTGCTATATTACAGTATTTTCAGACATGAAGTCCTCTTATTATGCAATCATAAAAGCACACAAGGCACGAAATTTTAGCGTTTGAAAGAAAGTGATATTTGTAGTTTTGAATCTTAGTAGAAAAGCATGATTCCAGCAATGGCAAAAGTTGGTCACTCAATTACCAGCTATCATTCGCTCACTAGAGGTAGTGAAGAAAGTTATTCAGTTTGTTATCAAAAGTAAGTCCACTGTAACTAAAGTTGAATCCCCCCCCCCCGTAACTGCATAAACAAAATAATTCCCATGGATTTAGGTAAACAAAACAATATAAGAGTCGTGTTCACAATTTTTCCAAAGGGTGTAAGGGTGGTATCTCTTATGTGACAAATGGAACTATGTCATCACATTGGACGAAGCATATGTTTACTGAATGTTTATTATGATAATGCGAATGGTACAACATCTTAAAAATACCACAGAACATGTCCAAACATTTTTCAAGGGTATTTATAGTGTATCCAGATAAGAACTACTGGTTAGCTTGCTGGACTGTGAATCCGAGGAACTACGGTTCGAGTTCCATTAACGCAAAATTACACTCTGCGCTTTGGGACTGTGGATTGTTGTAAAAGTTATGGTGGAATCCCACTATTCTATTAAGGTAGCTCAAGATGTGACACTGGATTATCTTGACTAGCTGCCTTCCTTCCACTTTATCAGTTCAAAATTAAGGGAGGCTAGTAATGATAGCCATTATGTTGGTTATTGCAAGTATTGAACACAAACAAAGCTGTAACGGTAAGAACTTCAAGAATGTCGTGAAAAATACAAAGATAAACTCATGAAAAAACATGTTGACATTACTATATCACAAAAATATACCATCTTCGCATAGACTGGATCCCAATAAAACAAGGCTCTACCAAGAAAAGCAACTAGCCATTTAACTCAACATGTCAGTTCCTTCGACAAGATCCAAGTACAAATATGCTACACTACTCGTAGACATCTCCCACGAACTTTTGTGCCTTTGGGCAAAGCTATAGTTCATAACGAAGGTCATGATATAGAACACCACTGGTGATGGAAGGAGGGAGTTGTAAAGCTTAGATAATCACCCATGCATCGTTACCATCGATCGTAAACACCCTCTTTGTATATTGTGTTTCCGAACATACTACCTGGATGAAATTGTTAGAAATTGTGCGAATAAAGATATACTCACTTTTTATTTTACAGAGGGGTTCGTTTTGTGATTGTAGTATATCATAAGTGCATAAAAACATGGAAATCGCCTAGTGATAAGTAAAAAAAAAATCCGAAGAAGTATTGTATACAAGCGTATATATGTGGGTGTATCTGTCTATCTATATACCTATATATAATTAAATAAGGTACATTGATGTCTAACAGAAAAGTCAAAATATACCACAAAACGTAGGTTCAGAACTGTTAAACGAAGAATAAATTGAACACGGACAATAGAAGAAAATAGACCAATATAAGTGTAGTTTGAAACATAAAATTCGATAATAATAAATAAAGTGTTTCGTTACCAAAACTGATTGGAATTCTTCTTTTGTGTTGTCGGTTGTCTGGCTGCTGGGGACAAAACTAGAATAAAAGACAGATCGAATATCAAGAGTCAATACTCTGGAAACACCGTGGAAAAACGAAGAAAGTCAGGCATCCCACTAGTCCGTAGACTACATATTTTAACCAATGCTCTACACACAATCTTAAGCGAAGCCTGTTGTACAGGTTTCTTTATTGACACTTTGAATAGGCTACCTTCCAAGAAGTCTATACAGAAACACGTACTTTGCAAGCTTGAGACTTAAGAACAAAGGTTGCAGTATGTACTATGCAGCTCATACCTGAGTAAAAAACAAACAAAAAAAAGACATTAAGTATGTTTATACTTTCAGACATCCAGTCAAGAGAATGACATAACCACATGCAGAAATTGCAAGGAAATTCAGGTAAAATATTATGTGAATATACCCGAATAAAGATATATTCTATAACAGTTATGGAAAGATGAAATTCATAGCTATTTGCAACATTACATTAGTTTCAATTTTAAATGCACGTTACATAAACTTAGCTGTTTTCTTTAATTTGTTTTTGAATTAGGCTATACAACACAATTATTTATTAAACTAATCAAGATTGGTGGTTATTAAGTTCTTACGAAGACAATATTCTAATAGTTGTATGCCTTCAAGGGATAGGCGATATAATCATTGGAACATTTCCCATTTGTTTACGTTTCTAAATTAAGAAACAAGTGTAAATCGTTGTTAAGTAATGCCATTTTGGAAATGTCTGAATAAAGTAGATATTAATCGAACATAGTACTATAATAATTCTTAATGTAAAAGCTATGCTTCTGTGAGATTATTTCTAATATTTCAAAATGTATCTACATTTCTAACTTTAATTTTCTGTAGAAGCCCACTTATATGTGACCACACGGGGCTAGTATTAGTTATTCTAGACTAACTCTGTGTTCTTATTGGTCTGTTGTACCATACAAACTTCGAGGTTTACCTCAAGAGAGTGTTCCCTCTGCATTTAAGTAGGGATACCTAGTGGTCATCAACCTTAAACTAGATAAGATTGGCACAAATAAGTGGAGCGATACATGGTTTTCGTAAAGTATATTTATTATTGTTATGTCTTCGTAAAACTTGAATCCTGCTTATATATCGCGAAGTCCAGCAGATTTTAAAAAGGGAAAGAGGACGAAAATTAAAGTACACTTGAGTTTGGTTGTGAATAACAGTGTATGAATACTAATTCCATCAATATTTTGTTCAAGTGGTCTCGTGCATTTACCATCATTTGCGTACATTCTTAATACTCACCTGTTGACTAAATCCTATCGAACTTCCTTTAACATCTAGGGTTAGTTTACCTGTATGTCCTGTTACGTATTACAATTTCTAATAGCCTAAAACTGGGTTGTAATTTAGATTTAGTAGTTAAATAAATGCCAATATGTATCAAATTTATTATATTTGCCAATAAGATTGATACACACAATTTTCTTTGTTTTATACAAATATGTTTTAATATATAAACAATAATACAATTTACAATAACAGTTATTACAAACAGCTACTACAAACAATGATTTATATACAAAAGTTCCATAAACTTACAAGCAATTCAAAGTCTTCTTTCTAGCCTGGAACTTCCTTGATGTCTTATAGAGGGTTCACGATAAGCGAGTTAATTTCGAGTTGACGTAGGTACAATTCACTTAATAATCCACTGAAGTTAAATGGTTTGTAATGTTCGAAATCTACAAACGTTCCTGGTCAAATATCTTAAGTTTCCCGATTAATAAGCGTTATAACAATCACAGTTATAGCTTCCGAAGTTTATAGCATACCAACTATAGCAAACCAATAAAATATACTGTTTTTTTTGGCGCGTCGCGTTGGTTATATTTATAGGCGTGTGGAGAGTTTCTCGAAAATTAAGATTACGTAACAATACAAAGCTACACTAGTGTTTACGTACACACATATATTGTTTATTCTTACACTCGAGAATCTTCTACAACTTTAGAGAATAGGCGGGAATTTCGCAATACAAATATATAACAGTTATGTACATTTCTAAATATAAATCTAATTTAAACAAACATCAATATTAAAATAAATATAGAATAATAAATCCGTCAAAGTCCTTATTCTTTTATCAAACAGTAGAAACTTATTTGGTTCTGTAGATGTGGTACTGCTCTCCTGGAACGTTTTAGTCCTATTTACTTGCTTCAACTTTAGACAGTTCTTCAAGTACGTGATGAGCAAATAGATAAAAATAGTTTAGTTGTTCCCCTGTTGACGAGCTGATAACAGTTACCATATGATGCTAAAAACCTGGTTTCGATATCTGTAGTGGGCATATCACAAATAGCCCATTGTGTAGGTTTGCGCTTAACAACAAACTAACAAACAAATCACAGTTACCAATAGAGTAAGTCTATAAAAGTGTATTTTGAATGCTTTTCTAATATGTTAGACTGAAGAGACCAGTTCTCGATTATATATCTATCACACAGAATAGACTCTATCAAAGTTAGTCAGAACATTTCCTTTCTGTAATCACTTTCACAATGTTCATAGGCATTGATTAAGCATGGAAATGTGTCATTTTCTAAACGAACAGGCATTATTTGCTTTAAGACGTGTTAGATTTTGAGCAAAAGAATGATTTAACGGATAATACACATTCCATAAAAGATACAATTGTATAGTACCATAGAACTAAGCGTACAAATTCACGCAGCTAACTAGTGTACTCCAGGCATTACATTAGACTCTAGCAACTCCATAACATACTATTTATGTAGTGTTCCATATAACAAAAATTTAGATATAGTTCTTGCTCTCATGCAGTGGCTGAAAGAAAATTTAAAATGTGTTTCTTTATCCGAATGCACGAGGCTGTGCGTAACCTAGTCGTTAGCATATCGAGAGGTACAAGATTCGAGCCGTGATAAGCTGGGATGGGGGGGGGGGGTTTGTAACCGTGACATTCATTTCAGCTATTCGGTTAAAAGTAGATAGCGAGTGCTGTTGATGACCAGTTGGCCTTCATCTGGTCAGAAGTTCTAAATTAAGGATGGTTATGCGTAAACCCTGGGATCTCTAACCAGGTAATTTAGCCCTTGTGTCTCATATGGTGTCGTTGGGATCGAAAACACCAAACACTGGATGGATGAAGCATTATTTATAACATCTCACATTCCGTGTATAACAATTTTACAAATATTAGTTTGCTTTTTCTGGAGAAAATACATGTTGTTACATCTGCTTATATAAATATTTTACAAATGAATATAATTCATGTTTCATCATTCAAACGTTATTAAGTACGTGCATCATTCACGATTGCTTTCTGTTTTTTTGTTCCAAACATAAGGTGTATATAGCATGCAGTTTTTGGAGATTTGTGCAATAATGTAACGTGTGGTGCAATAACTAGTTTTATTATTTATTGTATTTTTTATTTATTATTATTTTTTATTATTTTATTATTTATTATATTATTTTGTAACGAAGCATAGATTACTCCTGTTCAGTTTACAGCTGGTATTAAATGCAAAGAAACGTAACAATACACGGATGGGACGAGATCGTGTCAGGGTGAGTTATTCAAGGAGTATTAAGGGGCGCAAAGACGTGTTCATTTGCAGGTGCGTTCCGTGTGTGTGTGTGTGTAAAGTACAACTTTCTGACGTCTAATGGATGGTTTAAAAATCGTTCACCCTTGTACCTGCGCATAGTTATGCACACTTAGGTCTTATATCTCCACCCAGCTGCCACTTAGTGTTAAAGAAAGAGAGAGAAATACTGAATAGCGGGAACGGATTCGTTTCACAACGGCTGTATCGAGCTGCCTTCATGGATAAAAAATATAAAAACTATAAAAGTAAAAGCTCCACATTATTCACGTCTCATATTATCTCTAAAATCTTGGTAACAATGAATAAGAACTTTGATATCACAATAAGTTAAATATCATAGTTCCTGTACTACTAGCCCTGATAAAGCCGTAATGACGAAAGGTTGGCTAAAATAAAATAAAAATCATTATCTGGAGAGAAAAAGTCGTTTTTTCTAACCTTATTGTCAAAATGTCTAAATCCCTCCAGTATGCACTACAAATTCTGAAAAACAACAAAATGCTATAACTAACGAATAACTATTAGATAAAAATTACACTCTTCCATTGTGGCCATCATAACTACAACAATCTTCACTCAGAAAAAAAGCAACAAATGTAGTTTTTAAATAATCACATGCTTCATTGCTTTCTGTTTTTCCTATTTTAACCTCATAATTGAAATGCATTCAGTTCAAAACTGGGAACAACTCTACCTGAAACGTAGAATCTGACATCTTTCTGATTAGTTCAAATGTCGCATAAGGTTCTGTTCGTATTAAAGTACTAAAAAGTGTTACATATCCCTAAAGAAACGAAATACAGATGGCTGAGTCTGCTCGCCCATTTTCAAGTACTTGAAAATTTATATTATTTATGTAACCAATAATTCAGAAATAAGTACTGTCTGAGTTTTAAGTGGGTTTTAATTACTTTTTGCCAGACGATTTTAATCGCCCACGTAGTTATTTACAAAGCAAAAATATTAAAACTAATTACTCACATCCTGTTTGGTTCTTGATTGATTTATTACAAGACGATTTTACTCGCCCACAAAAAAATAGAGGGATGGGTGGAGTGGAGGGATGGACTTCCAGCAAGACAATTTTACTTAGTAAAAAAAAAAAGAAAAGAGATATTTAGTTTGTTGTTAGGAGTAAAGCTACACAATAGATTATCTGTGTTCTTCCCATCGCGGCCTGGCATGGCAAGGTGATTAGGGCGCTCGACACACAATTTAAGGGTCGCAGGTTCGAATCTCCGTCCCATCAAATATGCTCGCCCTTTCAGTCGTGGGGGCATTATAATGTGACGGTCAATCCCAAGACTTGGCGGTGGGTGGTGAAGACTAGCTCCTTCCCTCTAGTATTTCACTGTTACATTAGGGACGGCTAGTACAGATAGCTCTCGTGTACCTTTGCGCGAACTTCAGAAACAAACAAATAAACAATATTCCTATCGCGGGCATCGAAACGCTGTTTTTAGCGTTATAAGCTCTCAGACTTATCGCTGAACTACTGAAAAGGGGGGAGAGAAGAGGAGAGAGAGTGAGATATTTGGTATGGAAAAGATTAAACTAAGTGCTAAATGAATTTTAACTGCTAATTGTCAGACGATTTTACTACTTCTAAGAAGAGTTCATGATTCAGTTTTAGCCCTAGTCAACCTTCTCACTGGGTTCTTCTACGATATGATCTGTAGCTTTTATGTACATTGTAATTATCCTGCACCACATGGGCTAAATAGCCAAGGCAAAGGCTCAAAGGTTCTGGCACAGCCCTCCTAATTTACAACTGCTGACTAGAGTGATGGCAAGCAGTCAGTAGCACCCTCTGCCAATACCAGTACCCTTTAAACAAATAGCAGGATTGATTGCCACTTTTATAACACACTTATAGTTGTAAGTGCTTAGAATAACGCACATATTTAATATGAAAGTATTTACTACTCATAAATAAGAATTATCCTTTGTAAATAACTTGTCATTTTTTTCTATTTACTGTGTACAATAATAGATCACTATATTTGGCCAGTTCTTGAGTAGCATTTATTAAAAACTAATCAATTTCTTGTTTGGTTGTTTGTTTCAGAGCAAAGCCATATTTGGCTGTCTGCTGTATCCACTGCGGGGAATTGAACCCCGGTTTTTGGTGTTGTAAGTCCTTAAACTTACCGTGTCCCTTCGCGGACATTAATTTCTTGATAGGTTATCATGTCGTATTTGCATGATGCGTGATATCTTAAATAGCAAAATGATATAATAAAAATATATATTTCCTTATATATATACCTACAATAAACGCCATTTTAAAGGAGTAACATAATTAACGTGATTATTTAAACAAGTCTTATCAATAGTGTCCCCAAATTAGTGGTTAGCGGTAAGTTTATGGACTTATAAGGCTAAAATCCGGTGTTTGATATCCCGCAATTGATAGAACGCAGATAGTGCGTTATGGAATTTTGCGCTAAGAAAAACAAATGAATATATACCATACTTTATTACCATCTAGTGAATTATTTTCAAACTACAAAACATTGATTGAAACGTTTAGATTTAGTTAAAAATATCACTAATAAAATTCTATATTATCGATAAGTGTTTTATATTGTGAAAATATTTTTTGTGGGCTAGTAATATTCTGGTATCACATATGAAGTAGCTAAAATGTTTATACACCTATCAAGATGTAACAATGATAAGAAAAACATTTATTTTTGAATAATTATAGTAAGGAAAAAATAGTTTTTTTAATCATAAAATATTGCCAGTATTCTAAACCTAAAGATACAAGATGTGTAAGTTTTAATGACCAAAATGTGCATCAATTATCTGCATATAACAAGTTGAAAATAATATACACTGTACAAATTGTGAACTTATATCTAGCGACAGCAGCTTTTGTTTTACAAATGCATGTAAGTTATCTGTATGATTGTACTTTCGTTTAACACACAGTTTGGTTCTAGACATACAGTTAATTTGTGGGAAAAGTATCAAACTCTCCTACTCATTACCAAATTCTAACCACTGTTTCTCGCATACATGATAACCTTAAAATAGTATGTATTGTATTTATGGTAAAGCTGTTATGGTTATCCGCTTCCGTCCATAATTCTGAACCACTGACCATGTTGATTAACTATTGTTCTTATAAATACGCACCCACAGTTTAAAGTACGGGGAACATTTTGTGGTATCATTCGGATTGAAACGTAGCTCGCTTGCTCCGAAATTCAAAGCTCTGTTACAGGGCCAACCCGCATCCGAAATAAAATATAATATATATATATATACAGAATAATGACGTGATTATCATGAATATGTAACATACATATGAATTTGCTTAGCATAAAGGAAGAAAGGAGGTAATCAATTTATTTTTACAAAAATGTCCTTAAAAAGTTACCGCAATTATTATATATATATACCATTGCTTATTAAAACAGGTCTGTTTTTTAAAGATAAACCAAGTACAACATTCCAATTATGTTATATATTTTGGTTCCTAAATGCCCTTAAAGTGTGGAGTATATTTTTTAAACAATGGATTGCAAGCCACGAATCATCGGATTTAAAGTCCGTGCATAATAACTACTGGGCTATGTGCTATAACCTGTTCTATTGTTCTGCGAGTTTTTTTTATTGTTATTAGGTAAAACGCATGCCAAGACCAGTTAATATAACGTTAAATAATTAATTTATTTCTTCAATGCCGATTGCTACAGGCTACGTTAATTTTGACACAAGTTGTAAATCTAAGCTCACAAACAACGTTTCATTAGAAATTCTGAGACTAATAATTCTATAACAAACGCTGACTAATTCACTGTTTAGCTTACTAACTGATACAGAACTGAATAATTCACGTGCCTGACACTAAACTAAATCATTCACTGATTACCCAAACACTAACTGTTTCACTGAGTCTCGTATTTATATCGTACTCTTATTTCTATATACCACACGAAACTTTCATGAAATTTATTGATATTGCGTCATGTGCTCTGTCGCAAACAAACAGCAAAATTAAAATAAAAACATCGCTTACAAAAATAGAAAGTGCATTTGAGCGAGCAATAAGTGTATTGTTGATAGTCTTAGTTCGAACCAAATGTAGAGATAATTATTTATAATAAACACAATATGATATTATATATTGCTTTTTTATATTAGAATTAAACTTTAAAGGGCACAAAAACAATAGCCTCCTCATCATTAAAATAAATTCAAAATATTAACTCCCGTCGAAGGATTGAATAATAGCATTATAATAATACATAAGAAAAGACCAACTCAAAAATAATATATGAACTATATATTATATATTAGTAAGTACAGTATAGAGCGGAAGTTTACAAATGGCGGCGTTCAGTGGGTATGGTGTAGTCTCTAAGCCTAAATCAACTTGCATGAACTTACGAGGTTTTTGATATTAAAAAAAAAATTATCAACATGCCCCATATATACAACTGAAAGACGATATCAAAACTTTCTTCAACTTTTCTAACCAAACGAAAATTTGAACTTCAGCCCAGGATGGACACGGTAGGGTAAGTAACTTAAAATTTACCTTAATTTTTATAATTATACTCGTATATAATAATAATATTACTAATGTCATGAACCTGTAGTTAAGTGTTTGTAAGTCTTTCTTTGTATAACCTGAAAAATTTGTCAATTTTTCTTTTGTTAAACTTGAAGTTTACCTTGAGACAGGTTTGTATCTTCATTAGTAATTTCTATTTCCTGGTATATATATATATATATATATATATCAATACTAG
>NW_013666771.1:56796-65437 GCF_000517525.1 Limulus polyphemus
TATATATATATATATATATATATATATCAATACTAGATTACTTATGATGGATTTCCAACCTTCAAGTTGTGTACCATAAGTTTCCGATTTTAATTGGTACTTTGTAGCACTAGCAGTGTCCATTTTGCTTCTGTAGAACATTATACATATCATGAAATAAAAGTGATATGTGTTATTGAAATAAATTATAAAACATCTTGTAAATATTAAATCAATAGACTTACTTTCATGCTTGTTTAATAATATCGTTAGTTCTGATATCTGTATAACATATTACAAACTGTTGGAATAGCTAATGTAAAGAAGATGTTGAGCACCTTTCTTTGACAACTTTCTGTATATTATTATATTCAAAGTACTAACAAACTAGCCAACCTGAACATTTACAGTTTAAGGGAAAATGAGCAGTTAAATATTTTGTAAACTTTATGGTTTTCAGACAGTCAGATAATTGTTGAAGTATAAAGGTCACAGGTGTTTGCTGTAAAACATTTAATATGTAACTAAAACTGCAATCTAGCTAAACATGGATTTATGTTATATAAAGTCTTTTGATATTAGAAAATTAAGGGAAAAGATTCGAGAGAGACGAGCTATTCAACAATTGCTTCTGAGTGAGGAAAGTCAGCATGATGGTTTGGATGGAATAGCTGCAAAATCAGACAGCAGGACTCACACTTCATGGGTTGAGGTACATTTTATTTGTCCTTTGATATAAAAGATGAATACATTTTTTTGTCTTTAAGGAGTTTCACTTAGTGGATTTTTAAATCCAAGCGCATAGTTTCAACTTTTACAGTTATGACAGTCTGGATTTTATCCAGGCTATTTTATAGGCCTGAATTTGACACTGTTCATTTTGCCATATGATCTTAAAATCTTTAAAAGTCAAATGAAGTTTTTCCTTATAATAGTAACATAAAAATATGAGAAAGACAAAAGGTACAGAGGACAATTTAACCCCTCTAACAACCAGCAAGAGCAGCAAAACTAAAGCTGGCCAATGAGTGTATTTTCTGACTGATTAAAGTAATTGCTTTTAATGAATTGGTATAGTGACCTTGAAAATAGTACCTACAAGCAAAAAAAATGAAGATTTGGTAGTAGATGATTGGCTGGTTGCCTTTCGTTGATATAGCAGTTAACATGGTGGTAGCAGGTGCTACCAATCAATTGCCTTTCTTCTTAGCAGCTTAAAAAGAAAACAGAAGGTTGATAGTGGATGCTACCAGTCAGAAGTTCATAATTAGTGATAATTAGTAGTTTGTCATAACAAAGCCAGGGCAAGCAAGTTTGTTGGCAATATTTCAATTAATTGTATAGTTATCTTTCTTCTTGTTAGCAGTTTAAAAAGAAAACAGAAGGTTGATAGTGGGTGCTAGCAGTCAGCAGTTCAAAATTTGTGATAATTAAATTGCCCAGCTTTATTCTTTACACACAATTAAGTTTTTACATCTACCTATTTTGTTGTACTACACACCCAGACTATTATCCAGTTTTAACATCTCAGTCTAGCAGCTCTAGTTCTTGCGGGAAGGAACCTTGCAACTTAAAGCCTTGTGTACTTTATCATACTTGATATTTGCAGACATACTACACTGATCATTTATTTCTTTAAGCAAAATAAATAAATTATATAGTATTTGAAAAACAATACATGATTAAAAAAGCTATAAGGTAATAGGTATATCATGTACTCATTGTTTCTCTAGTCTGTAAACTGAGTGGTTTTAGCACTCTCAGTTAGTGCAGTGATTCGGTGTGGACTAGTATGCTCATGCATTGTTCGTACAGCATCTTCTCGTGGTATGTTAGCCAGATTTGTAATATTCATTCTACAGCAGATCAAGAAAATATAATTTCTTAAAATTGTTGTACAAAACAAACTAGCAGGTACACAGGTATTTATTGTATTTGGTAATTAATCAAAATAATTCTTTGAGTAGCAATTAAATTGATTAGTGTCATGTAAACTAATCGATTATTTAAAGGTAGTTAATTTGTTAATCACATACGTAATAGTAATGTCATTACTTTTCATTTCTCATTGATGTTTTTTATTTCAGTGTAAGGTAGGAGCTTAGATTGTACAATATCCCTTCTTTGTTGTTCTTCAAGCATACAACTGATGACATTCCCATTTCTATTGGTCCTGAATTTCAATTATTCTTTTATTGAAATAATGAGTGAAAGTGTTCAAAATTGAAGCATGCTACTTGAGAATAAAACACTTCGGAAACACAATTTTATATCATATATATTATATAAATGATATGAGACAGCCAAGCATAATTGAAGATTTAACATAAGACAGGATTTAGTAAACTCTTCCACATAGAAGACTTGTATAACTATTACATTTCCCCCTCAGAATGTAATTGTACTAATATTCACAGGTGATTGGAATTTCTTAATGAAACTGTAAAATGTAAGGTGTTGTTCCAAATCTCAGCTCTAATAGTAAAGTAATTAGCTGTTTTTCTTGTAATGAGTTTTGCCTGATTCTTTTTTTATTGGATAATTGGTCATACCTTGACTGACAATACAAGACATCCAATAATTACAAGTATAGAATCAAACAGGGAGTGGGGTTGAAGGCTTCAGATTAATCTTAGTTGTTCATGATAACAATACATGTGCATTAGTGGTGTAATAATTGAATACTGAAATATTAAACACTTTTTTTTTGTCTTTGTGATGCATTTCAGGAAGAACAAAGTACTGTGATTCAAGATATTTCAGAAACGATAGCTGAGGTAAGTAGTAAATTGTTTGTGACAACTCTCAAGCCTACAATATACTGTACCCAACATTTCAGTACTGTTACACTGTAAATCTCTAACTAAAACATAGTATCAATCATACTGTGACCTAACATTCCCCCTTTTGTTTGCAGTGTCACTTTTTCTCAGTTGTGGTCTTTTCTTTCTTTACTCTTCTGCCGAACACTTGCTTCAATATATGTGTGTGTGTGTGTGTATATATATATACATATATATATATATATATGTTTATGTTTTTGGCTAATGTTAGAGGATAATTCTTAAGTAAATGAAATCAATTCCAGAAAACATTTTTTCCACCTGAAGTTATTGTATGTTTTGCTTTAATGGGGCTATTTTCTGTACTCCAGGATATGTAGATAAGATATAGTTGATACTTTTAGAAGTGTCAGTTTTATTAGTCCCATAATTTTCAATTCTTTTTATGTATTTTCTTTGAATTTTCAAGGAAAACGGATTTTGATTTTGAGTGTTTCTCTGTGCTTTTAATGAGAACATATTTTTTATGTGCTGATGTAAAATTTTAGCCTTTCTCACATGCAAAATACCTATTCTCTTTAACTCAAGTGTGAGGCATATAATGATTCTCTCTTGAACTCATAGCTTAGTGCTTCAAAACTTGTACCTTTTTATAATGTAAACACCTTAATTCAATTAGCAGTAGGAAGTTTAATCCTTTCTTTAATTTTCAGGTAACCAATGAAGACATGAAAGGATCCTCAAAGACCAACCTAGAAGATCTTCAGGCAAAACGCCAAAAGAGACAAAAAGATGTGATTTTTCTGTTATAATTCAGTTTTTATTTAAACTGTTAAAATAATTTAAGTTGAAGATCATGAAAAATTATGTAAATGTTTTCAAAAAGAATGTTGTGAATCCATAACGATACTTTAAAAAAATGGCATGTATGAGAAATGCTTTTTACCTTAGTAACCGATGTCTATTATTCATCCAGTTGTTACTGTATTAATTGTATGCTTAATTACAGAGATATAGAAAAAAAAATAATGATAGTTAATATTGATAATATAGTGAGACAAACACAGTAATTTTCTTGGGAGTGACTATTCTTTGATAACATATTTTACAGTTAAATGTAAATATATGTATAGAAAAATATTGCAGACCCTTATAATGGTTTTATTTGTATTTGCCACTTAAGAACACTCAGTGCAAAGTGATTTTGGTTATTGGTGGTATAAGCATCATTTCTGATATGGTACCTTACCTCCATTCACAAATATAGGTATTCAGTGCTGCCCTCAATATGCAAAAATATGCATGCCACATGCCTTGAGCTCCCAACTACCCCACGATCAACATGGTTAAACTGCATCTCGCAATGCTATCATCATGATGTTTTTTGTTTATGTTCTCTTCCCATGTTTTTTTTGAAATTTCATAGGAAGTAGAAATATTTTACAATGTTTTTTTTTCCTTCTTCACTTTAACAGTTTTTAAGTGATTACTTACCTTTATTGTTCTTCACAAATTTTTCGGCTTTAACTGAAGTTTATATTTCCACTTCGAAAATGATATCATTTACTTCCAGCACACTTACACAGGCTTCAGGTGCTGGTACTCAACGGAGAAATTGTCAGCTTTTATATGTCAGGAGATTGATTGTTATATAAGTTGACCTTTGTTGGGCGTCGAATTTGGGGGGGCCCACACATTTTGAATATGATTTGCATACTTTGGACAGATAAACTGTTATACAGTTAGAGATTTTTGAATATTTTTTATAATAATAATATTATTTGTTCTAATTTGGGTTCAATAATATCAGTTTAGTTAGATATGTAAATAATTATTGTAAGGTTAGGGTTTTCAATTGGAGATTAGTGATATCCTTTGTACTACAATGTCAGATTAGGCTTAACAAGTGTCATTTTACTAGTAAATTGTAAATTAGGATAAATATATTGTTTTCTTCAACAAATACCATCTAATACATTTTTTATTGTCAATACACATGCACTTAATTTTAAAATATAAAGACTATTTCATTTTTGTAATTATTTATATTTTCTACTTCTTACAATTAATTTGGTTTGTGAAGACTCCTAGGGCCAGGGTTCGCCCAACCTTCTCCAAATATTGCTAGCCTTACACCAAAAACTGACAAACCTGTTTATGCCTTGCTTTCCCAGACCTCTCCTGCTGAGTCTGCTAGGCCTTATTCAGGCCTCTTTAGACAAATTTCACAGTAATTTTATTTCCACTTTTTCTCCAGACATTATGGTTCATGCTTGGCCCTTTTGTCTCTATTTCGAGAGAGGGCACTTGCATGTTTTGCCTTACATAGGCTTTGGTTCATTTTGCCTTAGCTTACCATCAGGTGGATTGTTTTTTGTTTTCTTCATTCTCTGCACTTAGAATCTCTGTTGCCTGTATGGGAGGCTGACCCTCATAATCCTATCCTTTTTTCCCTTGCCAAGTTTTCCGGCCTTCGTCTTCCTCTATCGACTCTCCTACAGGAATTGTTTGCAGTACACATCCTTTCTGTGGCATTCCACCTAATTCTTTGGGATTTTCGTGGGATACCTTCCCCCTCCTTACCTCCACATTGGGGAGATTGCCATCTTTGGCTCTTTCCCTACACATGATTGAGATCCCTCATCCTACCCCCATATGTATTTCGGTTCCCAGTGACTGGGTTTTGGATTATAGTTGACTTACCAATGGTATGATCTTCATCCTACCATTACATGGATGTCGGTTTCTGGTGGCTGGGATTTGGATGCAGTTGACTTGCTATGTATGGTCTGTTGCACCCTAGCCACTCTACACCTTGGGGCACATCCTTTTACTCTCACCCACATTACTGCCTCGCAAGGGATTGATATTCTGATATCATGTTGTTCGGATCCATATCCAAACATTGTTCTCTCCCTTTTTCCACCTATGTTTGCAACACCTCTTTCCACACTGGGCATAGAGTATAACTGGTATAGATGTGGTGCTCTTTGAATGCTTTCGAAGGGTGCTTCTTTCTTTCCTTTGCTCTGGCCACTCCACCTATTCAGTGTGGGATTCTAGCTATATCTGTGAGAGGAGGTAAGGTACCGTATCAAAAGTTATAATTTTTATACTGGAAATTGTGTTTCCAAACGGTACTTACCTCCGCTTACACTTCCCACCCTTCCTCCCAACTAAAAATCAGTGCTTCCATTTTCTACTGAAACTCAAAGTGATAGTTTGGTAGAATTGAATAGAGGGAGTCACATGTATCAGGAGGGTGTGTTGCACTCCTATTGGTGGAGAGGTGTTGCATTATGTTTTACATGCGAGATGCAGTTGAACCACATTGATTGTGGGGAACGTGGGACCTCAAGGTTGTGGCATGGGAAAAAAATGTTTGCATATAGAGGGCAGCACTGAACGAGAATAGTGAGAGGAGGTAAGTAACTATCAGAAATACATCTTCAGTATAGGAAAATTATAACTTTTGAATCACATTTCGCAGAATAATTGAATGCAATTTAAACTTACTTTCATCTTTTTGTTTTTTAATGTAACTGTTTTTGTTGGTGTCTATTATTTGCAGGTGAAGAAAGCCTTTAGTGATGCAACAGAAGAAATTGGATCCCAGTTGGAAAAAGTACGGCAGAGGCTAGAGGCTGAGGAAAATAGTGATGATATCGTAGAAGCACACAAGGTTGTAAATAAGGCAGGGAGAGCTGAAGGTGAAGTCAGGCATTCAAGTTCAAACTTGTTTATTTGTTAATAAAAAAAGAATTGGAGATTATGATCTGCATAAGTTACTATGATGTCTAGTTACTTAAAGTTTAGCTTTTGAAATTTTATTACCTAAACTAAAAAATAAGAGAGCTAAATATTTTAGAAACTGATGCATAGCAAAAAAACAACCAACATATTATTTTAGACTAACTGATTTCACACCAAGGCTGCAGACATGTCAGGCATATATACACAATGTTTGCCAAAATTAGTCAAAAGATGAATATTTTCTTAAAAAAACAAAATAATACTTTTTACTATTAAAGAAAGAAGGAATAACATTCAAAATTCAAATAATGACAGGCCTTGCCAAATAGTGTTACATACTAGAAGTCTGAATGATTATCTCTAATTTTGCACAAAGCATCATGGTTATCAATAAACAATGCTTCTTGGTAAAAATTATTTCTTAAGCTTTATCTTGCTATATTTCTTGTTTTTTAAAGCTGCATGAAAATCTATTGTATTTTATATTAATTTAGCATATCTAAAAAAAATAAAAATAAATACAATATCTTTATTGGTATTACTTCTGTTCGCTAATAGAGAAGCTATTTTAAAACACAACAAACTTCGTTTTCAGAACTCTAGAAAACCACAGATCTCTATAAAAAGCAGTGTTTTATTTATTAATGTGTGTATGTATGAATTATATAACAGATATTTCAAACAGTAAGTTAATCTAAAGCTTTTTTTACATAATATAAATCAAAGTGTATATTTTCCTCCATCCCTATAAATCAACAGCTAGTAAAGAGTTTGATAGTTAAGTATATCTGTTATGAACAATTCAGTAATTCAGCAGACCTACGTGCATGTATGTACATCACCCCTCACCCCCTCCTGCTGCTTTTGCTGCTCTCCACCACTGTTCTTCATATTTCTGGAAGGTTGAAGTCTGTGACCTGAAGACTTTGGACATTCTTTTACCCAGTTTTATACAGAGAAAATATCAAGTATTTAATATTCTATCAAAAATAATTTTAATATTGTAGGTAGTATCCAAGATGAAGCAAATATTACTCCTTCTCAGGAAAACATTGCTGCTGCCAGTGTTCGGGAACGTCTCCGGTCTCGTTTACAACAGGCCAGAGTAAGGGCTTCACCTTTTTATGTTTTGGTGTAATTTTTTAAGGAATAGGTATTGCTTTTTAGTTACTGCTAATTCAGCAGCTGTATATTGTATAATATCTTGATATTAAAGCACCTGATTCACATGTAGCATTAATTGAAAGAAACTGGAACCTAAGAACAGTCTGTAAAACACTGGATTTCTCAGGATCAGATATATTTCACTTTTATACGTGTTGAAATTGGAACATAAATGTGGCAATTTCTTTTCTTTTTTTTTGCTCAAGTGAATATTAATTTTATTGTAACTTTAGAAACAATGACTTAAAAAACGGTCTTATTTCTTTAAAAAAATCTTCAGTAAATGGTAATCAGTTGTCTTTCTGTTACATCTTTACCTCTGAACTAACTTAGTAATAGTAATGGTTGTAAAATTTGATATGATAACATAAGGATGTAAAATTGAAATACATCAAAATAAATGTGTGTTTTCATTTCTTTGTGTTTATGAAAAATCATTCTTGTTATATATTAGGATGATTTTTTCATCTGAAACATACTAGTTTTGTGGTGCAACTTTTTTTTCTGCCCTTATCTGTATAAGAAGTTTATATAAACATAACTTCAGTTTTTAAGTAGCAGTTTTAATCTTAGGGTCACTGACTTGTTTTGATATTGTTTACCACTGGTAGGGACCATATCTTGCATACTGTTGAGTAATTTCATGTTTTGCATATTACAATTACAACATTCAGAGTTGGCCAAAACGATTAGGTAAAAGCATACATTTTCTTTGTAGGATATATGGGGACTCCAAAAGTAATTAATGGAATTAATTGTACTATTGATAGTATTTTTTACTTAACTTTATTGTATGACTCGTATATTATTAGAGATTCTTTACCCAATAAAGTATATCTTGTAAATACCGTATTTTTCGGTGTATAAGACACACTTTTCTACCCCAAAATTTGATGTCAAAATCTGCTTGCGTCCTTTACACCAAAGATATGAATAATATATATGTATATATATGATATACA
>NW_013666771.1:65713-69913 GCF_000517525.1 Limulus polyphemus
TAAAGTATCAAATTGAACTTTTGTTCAATAAAAATCTATCAAATGCGACTGTAGCTTTTTTTTCCCCAAAACAAAACTTTGTCTTCAAAATAAGGGTGCATCTTATATTCTGAAAAATACGGTAGTTTAGAAAAATTTGTTGAAAATGTCGATGGGGTCCTTATGAATCCCATTGATAATTCTAGGACTACAACACAGAAATAACTCTAAAATATGTTTAATGTACTTCATCAGTTTTAATATGTTAATAATATCATATTGTGTTGCATTTTAATTTAAATTTTTTTTTCAGGAAAAGGGAGAGAGGAAGATGAAATCTGATAGTAGAACTGCAAGTACATTTCGTCATCGACTTCAGAATCGGAGATTTTCATCTCCTGTTCTTGAGGAGGATGAGGTATTTCAGTGTAGTTAAATGAAGGTTTTGTGCTGGAGAGGTAGAATTACATTGAATTCATAAGTTTGCCTCTATTTTCATATTTGTATAACAAAATTTATGTCTTTAATCATATCTTTTGGAGTACTGTTGTTTATCTGTCCACTTGTTTATTGATGCTATATTTATGACATCAGTATGTGCAAAGAGAATTGTTTATATATTACTTCTCCACTGTACACAGTTGACAACCTAATTCCTTTATACTTTTATAAATATTTCATAAGATAAGAGTAAGTCTCTTTTTATTTAATATCAAAACATATTTTTATATCTAATGCTATGAAAATTATTCTACAGACATTTGTCAAAAAATAATTAAATATTAATTTTACTAAATTGAATACATTACTTGTATATCTTTAATCATAATTAATGGAATTACAGATAGAGGGTCCATGTGGATTCCAAGGACTTTATAAACACATTAGCAGATGCCCATTGAAACAATTCAACAATAATTTTTTTAAAAATAGTGATGAATAAATATAATATCTACAGTCAACCCAATCACTTTTATCAGAGTGTATATGCAATATGATTGCTTAGTGGGCAGTTTACAACCGTTTTTATCATTCGATATGTTATTTCAATAGTGAAAATTGCATTCCATTTGTTTGCAAGCAAAGGAGACTGAATACAATGCACTGTTGGTAAAAATTTATGGGTTTCAATGCACTTGGTCTATCCAGCATGACAGAGTGCTTAGGTTCGCTAAACAGCCATGGGGATTTTTTCGGCTGAATGCCACCATTCCTTGACATTTTTCTGAGTGCAAGAAAAGATCATTTCCAAAATGAGCACTTTTTGACAGATCTCATTTCTATAAGAAGTGTCAAAGGGAAGATATTCAATTAAGTGCAAATAAGTTTTTTAACATGGTACAATAAAATTATGCATGTATTTAATACTGACAGGAAAAAAATGTATCAACTGCTCAAACATATTTCTGTCTCTATACTTTTTTTTTTCTGTTCATGCTTCTATCTGTGAAATATTTCTTTCAGTCAGTGTAGGGAGGAAGTCCCCCTTTTTTAACAAATTTTCTCACATAAAGAAACATTTTTGTTCTTAATAAGATAGATTCTCAGATTGACTGTTTAGCACATATGAAGACTGATGGATATTGATATGAAATTTTGGAAATTGCAAAAAATTACTAATTTTTCTGTAATTTACTCTTGAAAATAAGCATTTTGATATATATATATATAAAATGTTTTTTCTCCAATTAACCATTTAGGAGATACAGAGTGACAGACAGATAGACATTTGGCTATTAGATATATATACATATATACCATATTGCCCCTAATTAATGTTCCTGGGGGTGTTACAAACTGCAAGTGGGGGGGGGGAACTAATTGTAGTATTTGTATATTTACGGATTCTATTTTTCACATGTGATTTTGATGCTAATAAGTGTGTATTTGTTTGTTTTTCTTCTTCATTTTTTCAAATCAAAATTATTGTGATAAAAGTGGATTATATGTTGGATTACTACTGCTGTCACACAAGGTAAACTTTATAAAAATTCTGGGGGGTGAGATGGTTAATTAGAGAAAGGGCATTAATTAGGGGCAATATGGTATATTCTGAAATATATTTACCAAATTGGATGTAAACTCATGCTTATATGACTCCAAGGTCCCTAATAACTTACTGAAGTACTATCAATGCTAAAAATAAACCCACTATGTGAAATGACTTATTTTCTATGTATTTTATGGAATCATTTAATAGGTAAAAACATAAAATTATTCATCATTGTGCAATACATAAGCCCCATCAGTAGTGAATGATATGAAAACAATTAGGTAATTTGAAGGTTAATAAGTTTTTCAGTAAGATATGAGTATTACCTTTCATTCAATTTCTATATCAAAATATTTTGATAGTGCATAAGCTGAACAAGAAAATATATTGCAAAAAATTCAATTATTGCAAATGTTTTTACTTTGACATTATTTTATAATGTCTTTTTTTTCATAATATTATCAGTGTTGTAACCTCATGAATGTCTTGTCTAATATTTTAAAATTTTGAACAATGCTAATGATATTTTATTTAAATAGGTTGTAATATTGAATGTAATGCCATCTATCACTTGAAACAGGCATAAGTTAAGGTTGTATAGTGATATAAGAAAATATTTTCTTTTGTATTTTTATTCTTTTTTTTTAAATTAACTGTGCACATACAGGGTGGTCCAAAATTAATTTTCCTATTTTAAAATTGAATAATTAACTCTCCCAACAAGGGCTTGGTCAATTTGATCAACAATGTAACCTCTTTGTACTCATTTAAAGTCTATATAGATTTAATACTTCTAACTTTCAATGTAGTGTGTATATCTTCACAAAATTTGGCAGTCTTTCAGTTAACATTATGTCTTTCACATACAAAAAATCATATTTTCAGTGAAGTATTTTTAATAAACTATAGCCCCCCAGTGGCACAGCGGTATGTCTGGGGACTTACGATGCTAGAAACCGGGTTTCGATACTCGTGGTGGGCAGAGCACAGATAGCCCATTGTGTAGCTTTGTGCTCAATTCCAAACAAACAAATAATAATTCCAAACAAACAATAAACTAAAATAAAGATTTGTCTATGAATATATTGAGTACTTGTTTTGAATAGTCCATGTGCAAAGTGATTTTCATGTTAAGATTATAAATACTTCATCTCAAAAATCTCAGATTTCCTTTGTGTAATCCATAAGACCTCCTAAATACATTTTGAACGTTTTTTTTCAGTAAAACTCTATATTTTATCTGTTTCTCTATCCTATCTCTATATGGGATCGACCAACTTGACCGACTCCGTAACCACCAAAAAAGAAATTGAAATAAAACTTAATTTCCCTTTTTTTCTTTTTAGAATGACTTCAAATTGTAACATGAAACTACATTTGTTTATCCTAAGTAGCTTTAATCTCATAAAAGTATACATCTATTTATAATTAAATTTTGTTGTTTTATTGCCCTTTGAACGATGTTTAAGCACTATTCATGCCATTATAAGTTGTAAATCATTCGGGGAACATGCAGCTCACATTAAGCTATCGATTTACATTACCCACAACCACGAGCTACTATGAGTTGCTCACATGTGTGTCTTGTGAAACATTTTTATTATATTAATTATTATTTATTTTACCTAATTTAATCTTAACTAACCTAAAAAGATCCCTATTTTTACATATTAATTACTTTTATAATTTTACCCAATCTTCATTTTACTTGCTTTCGATTGTCAGTGACAGTTAACCCTACTTTTTTATACTAATGGTTGTAATGCACTAAATAATTTTTATTTAAATAAATAATGCACCAAAGAACATAGACTAGTAACATGCAAATAGTAGACTATTCTCCTAACTAAAACGTTTTTTTGGCTTTCTGCCTATGCAACAAAAGCTTGTCCTTAACTTTCCCATAGCTTGTACTCTGAGTGAAATTGACAGTTATCTGTTGAGAACACAATGGTATACAGTACGTCATTTTATAGAGGAAACCTTGACCTTTTATTGGTTATAGGTAATATATAATTAAACGTAAGAGAGAGCTACTAATGAATTCTGAAAGAGAGGATGTGGCAGGGGGGGGCTGATTTTCTATTCGATAGCTCTGTAACCAAAACGAAATTTAAGCCTAAAAATTATGGTTTGTCTGAGCAATGACAATTTTATAGTGAGTAATTGATGTTTAATTTTGGAGTTTATGTGGATGGGTGTGTGGATAAAATAGATATGAGAAGATA
>NW_013666771.1:69923-109087 GCF_000517525.1 Limulus polyphemus
CCTAAAAATTATGGTTTGTCTGAGCAATGACAATTTATAGTGAGTAATTGATGTTTAATTTTGGAGTTTATGTGGATGGGTGTGTGGATAAAATAGAGATGAGAAGATACCGAGACAAAATGTGTCACACTAGGGAAAATTCAGGATTTTTAAAATATTGCCTTATAAAATTAAGAACTTATAACTTATATACTATTAAAATATGGATTATTAGCTAAGATTTTATGCTATACTAATTGGTATAAAATAAAGTAGTTTAATAAAATATTGAATGCAAGACACTAAGACCTTGTGTCATGTGGGGAAAGAGGATTAAATAACTAAAGGAATACAACCATACAGTTTTCAACATCTTGTAGGCCAACGCAAACAGTTTTTATTCACATTTCTTTTTTTCACTCCAGTGTAAAATGGCAACTGTGCAAGAATAAGCTCAATGTGATGTTGGGCTTGCAGGGTGGGCCAATTCTGTGGCCTCTGCATTTGCCAGACAGCACTCCACTAGACTTCTTTCTGTGTGGGTATGTTAAGGACATTGTGTATTGCACACCTTTAGCAAACATCATGGAGTTAAAGACCAGGATAACAGATGCCATCATTGCTGTAATTGCGAGCATATTGCAGCAAATGTAAATTGAAATTAAATATCAGTTAATCATGCTGAGAGCCAGTAATGACGTACATGTAGAAGTCTACTGACATGTCAGTGAAAACTGTTTGAGTTGGGCTACACGATGTTGAAAACTGCATGGTTTTACTCTTTTGTTAATTGATTCTTAAATTTTAAAATACAAAATATAATTTTGGACCACTGTATACTTGTGATTTTTCTAGTGGAGTTTTGCCATATATCTGTGTTCAAATAAATATACTTGTTTACAGAGGGAGAGAGAAGAGGAATTAATCAAAGCAGCTTTGGACCAAAAGGCAGAACGCCGAAACAAGTGGAGTTCTATAAGTACTCGGGCTATGCAACAAGTATGTGCTTGCTAGAATCTATTTGTAACATTGTCAGTTTGCTTTTATAATCTTTTGACAAATTAACTTGTCTATCTCAAAATTTATAAAAAGTACATGAGTTACATGTATGTTAATTAAAGCTTTACTGAGATACACCATCTTGTATGGTATGTGTGGCTAAAATAACTAAGTTAATTTACTGTAAGGTTTACTGTGTTTGAAATATTTGTGTATAAATACTTTCAATCACACTTAAATCAGAATGGGGTGATGTAGCCCTCAGATTTTAACATGAAGTAAATTTATTGCAGATTAAACTTAACTACCTGTTTTAACTTTATATTTTTAATAATGCAACTGAGTTTAGAAATTTCATTTGTACAGGTATGTCAATGAATTTTGTTATCCAGTTAAACTATGTTTTTATGTCCTTAACATAACTTTTGGATTGTGGTTTTATGTAGAAAATTGTAGTTTAAATCTGTTTTATTTGTATTTAGGCAAGTACTTCAAACATTCCGTCAGTAGATGAAGCTTATGATTTTTTTACTCGTGCCTGGAGTCCAGAACCACAGCCTCTTCCCAAAGGTCACGAATCACATGAAGTTAAACAAGAACCATCATGTTCCTCTGCTGCACCACACCTTTTACCTTCCAGTCAAGAAAATGAGAATGATAACTGTATCGTAAATATTGAAGGCAAGGACAAAATACTAAAATTTTATATAGATCAATTACTATCTGCCATGAAAATTCCAAAGCAGTATGAATTATATTGTCTATAATTTTTTTTTATAAAATCCAAAGGAATATGAATTCTTTATTTTATTCTCTTAACAAACAATACCTTTTACAGTTTCAGAACAGTTAGTACATCAATAAAAATCTAGCTGATAAAGATTCAACAGTGTGAGTAATGAACAATGAAAATATTGCAAATGATTCTAAACAGTGGTGGTGGAAGCATTTTATTGTTACAAGGCTTTACTAAAATCATTGGCTAAAACAATGAAAATTTAGAATTGAAGGGAAGAAAAGTAAATCAGGAGAACAGAGCTCAAATGTGGCAGAAAAGTGCCCTAAGGAAAAGAAGAAAGGATATAAGAAATAGGTATCCAGGAAACTAACGATTACTTTTCCTTCCTCTCAATAAAGTGACAAATTTGTCAGACATTTATATATTTTGTAAACCTGAAACACTCAGTGGTTTAGTTTCCAGTGAACTTATTTGCTTTCTGTATTTGATCTGTCTGGTATGTTCTGTAATTGTGTATATTCAACAACATTATATGATTCAACCTGTTTTAATTCATTGCTCATCTAAGAAAATCTTCATTTTTGAAATATCATCAAATGACCTCTTTGTATTGGATAATTCATTGGGATATACAATTTTGAAAATCTTTAATAATTACTTTTTTGAATATTTTGTAAAGAGATTGAAGTAACTTGGAAAGTAAAGTAGGGGAAATGATGTGGCATATTCTGATTCTCAGAAAAATTTCCTTTAGGTGTCTCTTTGATGAGAAATTCTTCACATTTTTGATAATGTCAATAACTATTATGTTCAAAACAGTTCTATAGAAGTCAGTGCCCTTATAGTATATCTGGCTGTAATTGTTTCTTCACTGTTTTGAAACACTTAGGATTTGTTGTCTCTCTTTCAAACATTGCTAATGTTTTTTAAATTTTTTTTCAGAAAAAGTTCATTAGCATTCAATTGATTTCCTTTTGAACAGTACTCTATCAAAAAAGAAAGGAGTGAAACCCCTTATATAAGTAGTACTTGGGTAATCTCTATGATGTAACAAAATCTTGTCAAACACTAAAGCAAAGAGAAACTTATATTGCAACACATGAACTTGCATTCTTGTGATATGTACTTGGAAATGAGAGTCACTGTAGTTCTCAAGGGGTAATTCCCATAGTTATTACAAAGAATTATAGTTTTAAATTATAACTTTATATTGCTTAGGCAATCCAGCAGTTAGGGCAAAGTAATCTTATTCCATAAATATTTTCTTTATAAGCTCTCATGCTTGTTTGGATATTTTTCAGCCAATAATCATGTTTTGTTGACTTTTATTAATCAGTCTCTAAACCACCTTTATTACATTTAAAATTATTAATATTTTACAACAAATGAGAGTGAAAGCATGCTCATTGAATGGGTACACAAATACTAAGGCCATTTCTCTTTTAAATTTGATAGCAATGCCATTCCTACAGAAGGTTAATTGCAGTTTATAAGAATACCAAAATATACTAATGTGTAACAAATAGTCCTGTAGGCTAGTTGTTGGAGCTCGACTTTACCACCAGTCACAGTAGATTTATATTAAATCCAGGTATACAGTTGCGAGTGGAGTACAAAAGTCACTAACTTGAGGAAGTTTACAGCTCTGGAGAGAAATTTTCTACACTGGGGAGAACTAACTATCCTGGTTCCAAACAGGGGTTCTTATACTAAATCTTTTTGGTATCTTTACGACTTTCCAAGTAGTGTAAACATCTACCCGCAAGTAGGTCTGACACTTAATTGTTTGATTTTTGCAAACTCATCATGATTCTCAGAACCAAAAACAAAACTACTCTGATGAATGGTTACAGCTAAATATGGTAAATTGGCAGGCCACTTGTTTGTATCTTTCTTTGCATTTTTGATATGCATCCTACATCATAGTTCTAATTAATCCCTTTTTAGAAACCATGTCCATGAAAATGTAAACTTTTCTCATAGCTTTTGGTCTGATATGGTGTTATCAGTCTATAAATATGGATCATGTGCTCAGTCTCTAATGAGGCTTACATAAACATTCTCACGGCTGTGATAGTGTCGGCTTATAGATATTAGAAGCATCTATTTTTATAATGTATCTTTAGTTTATGCTAGGCATACTTTTCCTCCTTGGTCAATCGTTGTTATATAACTTCTCTTATGCATCCACTAAGTGTGCATCACATTTCTCCTTACAGCATACATGTGTGCCACACTTGTAACTCTTCTTGATATACAGAATCTCTCTATACTTGAAGCATTTGAATCACAGTGAAATGCCCAAAATTGCTACAAATCTTCAAATGCAGTGGCATGTTGCACATACAAACTTTGGCACCATGGGTGACATTTTTAGCATCTATATACTTTTTTCATACTAAATTCCTGACCATTTGACATTTCATGCCACTGTGAATATATTTTTGGCTCAAATGATATGTTAGTCTTTTTCAGAGGAAGGATATTCGTATATTAAGATATAGAGTTAAATGACACAACATTTCAAAGAATTGTACCTCTAAAGGTTATTCAAGGGAATGAAAAACTTATATGGGAGAGCATTTAGGATAGCTCTAAAATCATATTCCAAGCCAATTCAGAGTAATGTCTTCCCCATAAAGTGAAAGTTATAGTAACAAAAAGAAACTCTCCAACCAAAAAAAAAGCTGATTTAATGAAGATGAGTGTGTTTCTTAATACCATTAACAAGATGATAAATAAAGGTATGAAGTTCATAAAGGTTTGCAATCTTATAGCCACATTTTTTTCTTTCTAGAATGACTTCAAATTGTAACATGAAACTACGTTCATTTATCCTAAGTAGCTCTAAGTTTGTAACAGTATACATCTATTTATAATTAAATTTTATTGTTTTATTGCCCTTTGAACCATGTCTAATTACTATCTGCACTATTATAAGTTGTAAATCATTCGGGGAACGTGCAGCTCACGACACCCTAACGAATTATATTACCCACAAGCTGCTTGTGTGTATGTGCCTCGTGAAACATTTTTATTATAATATTATTTATTTTACCTAATCTAATCTTAACTAACCTAAAAGGATCCCTATTTTTTACATTTTAGTTACTTTTATAATTATACATAAAGAATAAACATTGAAAACAAGAAATATAATCCTTAACCGATCTTCTTTTTTCTTGTTGTCGTTTGTCGAAGAGAATTAACCTTAATTGTTTTATACTAATGGTAATAATGCATTTAATAATTTTTTTTAATTGAATAATTCACCAAAGAATATAGACTAATAACATGCAAAAAGTAGACAAATTCCCTTACTTCCCAAAATTTTTCTGGCTTTCTAACTGTGTGACAAGAGCCGTTACAAATTCATCCAAGATAGTCGTTAACTTTCTCATGGGAATGATGTTGTTATTCTGAGTGAAATTGACATTTAACCATTCAGAAAATAACATTATATAATATGTCATTTAATAGATGAAAACATTGACTTTCTATTGGTTATAGATAATATATAATTAAATGTAAGAGAGAACTATTAACAAATTCTGAAATAGAAGATATGACAGGTAGGTGTGGCAGAAGTGGTCTGATTTTCTATTCAATAGCTCTGTAACCAAACAAAATTGAAGACTATAAAAATTATGGTTTGTCTGAGGAATGACTATTTTATAGAGTAATTTATGTTTAATTCTGTACTTTTTTGAGGGGTGGTGGATAAAATAGAGAAGACGACAGGCTAAGCGAAAATGTTTCATGTGGGGCACACTAGGGGAAATTCAGATTTTTTTAAATATTGCATTGTAGAATTAAGAACTTAAAACATATATATACTATTAAAATATGGAACATTATTAAAAATTGTATGCTATATTTATTGGTAAAACATAAACAAAAAGTAGTTTAATAAAATTTTGAATATAAAACATGAAAACCCTGTGTCATGTGCAGTAAAGGATACTCATGACAACAGGGTTAATCACATTTTATGTATCTTCTATGTTATTTCTTTTCTGGCTTGTATCCTTTGTTGTTTTTTTATATAATCTTAACTTTTCCTGGTTCCAGTATTTTTGGCATAGGTATTCTGGCTATCATTATTTCAGAAGTGAGTCTACTTGATTTGAATTTTACATTTTTTTGGGTGAAAATTAATTTGTTATAGATACTTTCCTCTGAAATACATTTCCAACCACCTCCCCACAAATGGGTGATAAAGGATTTTCTATTAGGAATTTAACTAAGAAATATGAATTATAATAGGAAGGCAGAGCGTATGTATGTTCTCCTGATGCATACACAGTAAATTACATGGAATGTGGAAAAATCTAGAATTCTGGTTAAGTTGATTCATGCTCTACATTGGGTCAGACATTTAGAACCTAAAGTCACATGGTTGTTGACACCACGAGAGCAACTCAACAAGGTATGACTGTCAATATTTCAGGGGTAAATCTAGCTGATTTGAAATTCAGTGTAATCTTAAAAATGTAAATTTTTTACTAGAAGACAACTTTAAATCTGAAATTAGGAGCTTTTATTATCAACTCCGTGTGTTAGAGTAATAGTAAGATTTTGTATGCAATATTTTTATATATTTTATTGATATAAGTATTCCACTATGTTACTTCAGAGTGCAGCACAATATCTTTTATAATTATATTCATTTGTTTCACTAGTTGGAAAAGCTTGCAAAGGAAAATTTACAATTAGGAAAAATGTAAAAGGATAGTCATTTGAATCAAAAATTGTTTCGGTTGTTCATCATAAAGCTGCCAATAAAATTGCACTCAGAAAGGCTGACTTATTACTCAGCACTATGCTTGATAGTTTTACCAACCAATTAAATCAAAACACAGTTGATTATAACCATATAAGTAGTTTGTGATAGTTTTCTGGGCTATCTATGTTGGTATAAAACAACTGCACAGCCATTTGATTTATTAATTATTCTTAGATAAGGATTTGTGGCTTATATATCCTCATTGAAACCTAATACCTCATATGATTGATTTTGAATGTATTTCAGTTGAAACAGAACTGACAGTTGAGACAAGTATCAACATCAATACTTTTGTTTAAAATTTCCATGTAGTAGCTAATCAAAAGAATATTAATACAATAATACATGACTTTTATAACTAAGTATTAACATGGTGAAACATGAGTTTGAAAATTGTAAAGTAAATGTGGAATATTTTCTTTTAAAACAGACTTATTTTTGAATCAAAGAACAAATATCTGCTTATATTCTACAGATGGTACTGAACTGTTGGGTGGTGATTATCTTATATCTGATGAAGACTGGTATACATATGAGCGTGTTAAGCCGTTGTACACTTCTTTTCATTTACGGATGGAATTTGAAAGACAGATGTTATTTTATCCAGAAACTAAACGAGGTAAAAATATTATTATCTAATGTAAAAAGTGTGATACACATGAACCATACAAGAATTTGTGCATTCTCGATGAAAATTAAAATCTCAAGCAAATACTGAAAACTATGTAAAGCTAGAAAATATAACTCACACAAATGTTATGTATGCATTAAATATTTTTATACAAAGGAAAAAATGATATTTTTTGGTATGAAAACTAGTTGTTATACCATAACATACCCATGAATATGTTAATAATTTGATTTAGATCTACAGTTGTATTTTAGAATATTGTTACCCTAATTTTTTTAATTTAGTGATGTACATAAAGTATTCTCATATGAAACTCAACAATATCAGTGTGCCTTTTATAAAAGCAGAGTTCTTAGTGTGTAACTGAATATAATAGAACTCATAACCTGTTTATTCCATTCAGTTATAACAAAAACAATAGTAAAATTTGTGTCTTTCTGATTTTTTTCCATTTGATCACCCTCTTGATAAGAATAGAGATTAATATGTTTTAAAACTTTTCGCTTTAAATTTTGTTCCAATACAATCTCTAACCTCCACTAACAAATAGCTTTCCTCTACTTATACTGCTCTCTATAGTGAATTTTTATTACCACTAACAGTGATACTACCACCTAACCTCATGTATTCACATGAGACATCTGAATCTTATCATGCAACAACCCTTCACCAATAGGAGTGTGACACAACTCTTATTGTAATGAGCACTCTTTTTTTCTATGCAGCCCATAATCACTTTTCAATTGGCAGTAGTACTGATAGGACATGTTTCCGCTCATGCTTTCCAAATGATTTTCTTTTTTCAAATTTGCCTGGCATAATTGTGTTTTGTTTTTTCATTTACTACTTCCTTACCTTTTGTCGCTCAAGTTTTATGTGTTATTCCAAACTCGGTCTTTTCTTTCCATATTTTTCAAACCTTTTTTTTTGTCTTCTTTCAACTTTCATGGATTTTAGAATTGCATTTGGAGCTTCTAATGGCATCAGGGCAAGCTTTTCTGCCGAGGAATTATTGGTTCTGTTTGAAGGGAATTGGCTACCTTTCTGCAATCTTCCAAGTTGCCAGATGATTCTTCTCTATTATCATATGAGGGTATGCCTGAACATGAGGATGAGACTTTGGTATCCTGTTCCCTCCTCTTGCCTATACCTCACCGTCACATTTCATTGCGGGGAGGTTCTCAGGTCTCCTCCTTCCTTTGTTGCCTTCAAAATTTAGGTTTGTTATGTTTCCTCATTGGTTCCTGTTTCCTATGATTCCTCCTTGCCCTTCTCTGTATCATGTCAATGGGCCAGTATCTTGTGCTTCAACTCCCTCGCTGGATATTGGGGTTCACGTGACTCCCACATACTCTGGAAGTCCATGCTTTGGCATATCACTGTTCTGTTTCCCTACTTAGACTCACAGCATTTTGACTCACCTATCCCATTAGAGATTCAGACCCTAATACTTCAGTTATCTTCTTCCAGTCTCAGTTTTTCTGTTTTTCACCATGGAAATGCCTCTCCTTGTGTGATATTTCCTTGCTAACACACCTTCCTTATTGACCTCCCATTTATCTCACCCCCCCTGAATCTGTGCCTTTGTTTCACCCTCCTCTTTCCTCTATCTTTCTGGTTCCAACCTCTTGGAACTGAGGTTCGCTGTTGGCTCTTGTGCTGCCATCCTGGGGGCAACCGATGGTTTTGAAGTCTACATATTGGGGTCGGGTCTGTGAGGGACAGGCCTCTCTACTTTGCCCATGTCTAAAGGTCCTTCATTATGGACCCTTGGGTTTGTAATTATTTTCGAGGGTCTGGTCCTACGTTTCGATTTTCCTTCTCCACTGTCCCAGCATCTCATTTCCTTCCCTCCTCCTCGGGATCCAGTTTTCAGCCAGCGTCTTTTCAGTGGCAGTGCAAGGGTACCATTGAACAATGAATTTCTCTCATCTGGGTTTTTCTTCCCATTTGTTTGTCATTCTCAAGAAGGCTGGGGACTGATGCCCTGTCATCAGTCTTTAGGCTCTGAACTGCTTCTTGGTCCTACCTCATTTCACTATGAAGTTGTCCTTGTACCATTGATTGGTTTCACTCCTGGCCTATGGAAGTCAACAGATGTTTCAGAGATGTACCTTCACTTTCTCATCTCCCCTTGCATCCTGACATTACTTTTGTTTTGTCTATTAGGGTTGTGTTTTGTGTTTTCGGATCTTTCATTCGGTCTTGCCTTGGCTCCCTATATTTTTTGTCAGGTGGTCAGTGTAATTGCCCATCTTATTCATTTTTGGGACCTTCATTTCCCCATTAAATGGATGACTGTTTACTTCAAGCTCCCATGCATGCTGCCTCTGCCCTTCATACTCAGTTTCTCCTATGTGAAGCCTCTTTGGGTTGGTTGGTTGGTTGATGGAGGTGGAGAAGTCTTTCCTCATCCACATGCAATACCTTGTTTATCTTGGGGTAATGTTCAATTCTCTCCTCAATCCCCAACCTTTTTCTCTTCATTTATGGGCTATGGAGTTACTAGTTCTCAACCTATCCTCCTCTCCTTTTCCCACTGCACAAGAGGTTTTATCTCTTTGATGGACCAGTGGATCCTTGTTCAGTATCCCTTGGATGCCCTTCACCTCCTTCCTTACAGACCGACTTCACCTGGTGTTTGGATCAAGAAAACTATGGGTTCCTCTTCCTTGTCTGAAATGTCACCTCTTTACAGATGCGTCTCTTTGTGGTTGAGGTGCTTACCTGGACACCAGGGAGGTCTTGGGGCAGTGGACTTCTTAATTCTTATTAATCTCTTGGAGCTTCTCACAATTCATCAGGCATTAATTCACTTCCTTCTGGCTATTCAAGGCCAGTCGATGATTGTTCATCCCAGCAACTCAACTGTGGTCTCATCCATTTCCAGGCAAGGGACACCCAGTCAAGAAACCTCTATTTTCAGACACTGGACCTCCTGTATTGGGTCCCTGCCATCATATTTATTTGATGGCTTGGCATGTTCTGGGGGCCTTGAATCTAGTTGTGGGCCACTTATTTCGTTCTGACAAAATTCTCCCTATGAAGTAGTCACTGGACCCACTGGTGTTTTTGGTGGCTCTGTTCCCAGTGGGGTATTCCATATCTGGATGATTTTGCCACACATACCAATTCCCAGCTCACACAGTTTTGGTCTTCTGTTCCACATCCCTTGACTGGAGCAGTTGATGCTCTCAGTCAAGATTGAATGGGCTTCTACCTGTATGCCTACCCTCCCATCCATCTGCTTCCCCAGGTCCTCTCCATCATCCAGACCACTCTGTGTCGTTCTCTTTTAGTGGTTTCCCTTTGGCCAGCAAAGCTGTGTTTTCCACTGTTGCACCAGCTAGTGGTGTTGCCTCTTCTGCTCCTTCTTTCCCCTACTCTTTCATGTTAACCCCAGTCCAGTGTGCATCATCCTTCCATTTCCACACTCTGTCTTCACTCGTGGCTTTTGTCCAGTCCTTGCTCAGGTGGGCCAGCCTTTCACAGTACATGGCATCCTTGATTTCCCATTCTTTTCATCCTTTCTCCAAGGCTGTGTATCAACAGACATTGTACATGCACTGTAGTTGGTTCATATATCATGGTTATATACGTCATCCTACTCTTCTCCACATCACTTCTTTTCTTACCTGGTTATTCAACAGGGGCCTCTCTGTCTCTCCCATTGCAGTCTATCACATTGCCTTGTCAGACACATTTCATTTTACATTATATGCCCATGTCTTCCAATCACCTGTCCTTTCTCTTTTGTTTCATTCACTCTGCATCACCCATCCCCCTCACCTCGCCTATCTCCCAGAATGGAATCTCAGTGTAGCCCTTCGTGCCCTTACCCTACCTCTGTTCAAGCTGTTGTACACCTGTTTCTTATATCATCTCTCCTTGAAGACGCTTTTTCTCCTCCTGTTAGAATGCGGATGTCATCGATTGGACGTGTTCACTATTGATGTCCACCACATTTTATTTCATATTTCCTGTGTTGTCATTTTCCCTCATCGTTCTTTCCTGCTCGAAACTTCGGCCACTCAAGAGGGTAATTCCCCCTTCCCTATCACATCATTATAACCTTTCTGACCCTGATTGTCTCTTCTGCCTGGTCAGGGCTCTCAGCTGTTATATGGTATGCACTGCTTCCTTCTATGAATCCCTTTCCCATTTGTTTATTCCTTCAAAATATTCCCAGTTTCGTGACCTTTCTGCTATTCCTTTACAGATTGGATTCCTCAGCTTATTTGCCTGACTTATTCTTCTCTTTCACATGATATTTGTAATCTTTTCCACGTCTCTTTACATCAAATGTGTCACCTTCCCATGTCCCTCGCTGCTCATTTCCATCATCTGTTGGAGGACTTCATTTGTGTAGATATGTGGACCACTCCCTTTACTTCCACTGCTCATGATCTTCACCACCTAGCCATTTCCTGTTCTACAGGTTTCCGTCTTCCTCTCATTGCCAGTTTGAGCTCCATGATGTCTAAGAGTGGATAGATGCTACTTTTTTTCTACCTTTTCTTTGCAGGGGCCCTTTTCACATCTCAGGATCCCACTTTGTGGCAAGTGTTGCTTGACCAGGTATAATTATTCATAAATCTGCACTGTAAGACTGGTGTGTCAAATGTGGTATTCTGCAAGATAGCTTTTAGGTATTCCTCATGGTGTTTTGCTTCATAAACTTGTTTTTCCAGAACCATACATTTGTTTATATACTATCCAATCTTGAAGTGATTATGGGCTGCAGAGAAAAGAAGGAGCTAGTTATGATGGGAGTTTTGTCACACTCCTATTGGTAAAGAGTTGCTGCACGATCATTTGCATGATAGCATGCAGATGTCTCATGTGAATACATGTGAAGGTAGGTGAGAGTATCAAGGCTAGTGGTGTGCAAAAAATTTGCACCCATAGAGGGCAGTATAAGTAAAGAAAAGGTATTTGTGAGAGTGGTAAGTATCTATTGAAAATACATTTTCAGTATAGGAAAAGTTAATTTTGAACAATGTTCTAACCATAACAAAGTTGAAAATAATGAGTTAGTAATGTTAATTCTTATTTCTTTCCTTTCTTATTAAACCTGAGAGGGATGAAGATATGACATATTTTTATTTATTGATACACAATTTTTTTAAATCAGGAAGCCAGAAATATTGTGGTGACCATTGCCTAATGTAAAAGAAAAAAATCATGTGGAATAATATAATTTAAATATAATTTGATATGTCTATGGCAGTTTGTCAAATGGTTGAAAATTTAAAAGTGAAGTTTTTAAAATATATTACTGGCTTGTTTTTATCTATTTTGCTGTCCATCCATCAATCCATTTGTGTTATATGTTGTTTATTTTGTATTATATGTTTTTTATTCATTGATTTAATAGAAAGGAAGCATTAGTAAAAAGTGGAATACCTATCTTAAAAGAGTTCCCTGTTCTTTGAGGTGTTGCTTTCAGTTTACCATCTTTCATGTCCTTTTTGTCTTATGCATGAAAATATTTCTTTGTTCTCCCAACAGTAGTCTTATAGGTTCAAATTGTTTTGTAGTGTTTTGTAATATACACTGCTTTTGAGTTTTGAAACTATTAAGGTTAAAAAAAGACAAGAGATATTGCATCTTTCATGTACTTCTTAGAACAGTGTATTTAACCCCATTTACTGATTTGGTTCTTCTGTCAGTTTTCTTGATGATGGTCTTAATCACTGTGGGTGTCTTTGCCTTTTCATGTGAAGTACCAGTACAAGAGAAGATTGGTAATAGTAGAGAGCCTCGATACCTTGAGGAAGAAGGATTTTATGTAGGAAAAAGGCCTGCTGTTCCTGAGAGGAATAAGAACAAGCTTGAAAATAGATTAATAAGACAGAAGGTATGTAAGGAAAAACATTTATTTAACTAGAGGGGCATTCAGTAGAGTGCATACCTTTGCCATGCAGAGTTTATCATATTTGGCTCTCAAAAAATACAAAGATATCAACAGACATGAATCAATTTTGACAGGATAATGAGGAATAATATTCTACATATGTCCACCAAGTTTCATCAAAATTCGATCATTTTTGACTAAGTTATAAAGCAAAAATAGTGTGAAAAATCAGTCCCCATGTTAACAGATAAAGATTTTGTGGAGTTTCATGACTTTACTGTCACCATGACCTTTGACCTTGACTCTCTAAGTTGGGTCATAGTCCAAATGTATACCAACTTTCAACCAAATTCATTTAGTTGTTTTTGAGAAGTTTTGCTGACAAACAAACACACACAGGGGTGAAAACATAACCTCTGTCCACCTTCAATGGTGGAGGTAATGATATACAGAATATTTTGAAATTTTTTTAATCTTACATTGTATTCTGAAATGGTATGATAGCTAATGCTTGGTATGTAATACATACAATAAACTGTAATTGCTAAATGTATATTATAGAAAAGACAACTGTTCTGTGATTTTTTTTTACCAAAAAGTGTTGCTTTAAAGATTGAATAATAAAAATAAAAGACTTGTGTGAGTGAGTCAAAGCAAGAAGTTCGTTTGAAGGGTATTCAATGTGAGGAAGTTTCAGAACTATAATTTAGATAGTGAAAGAAATATCAGGAATTAAAAAAATGAATAACTGATCAAATGATACACATACTTTCAATCAAATAATCTATTACAATGTTTTTTCTTTTCTGTATAAGTCTTCTAAATTCTGTATGTGTGGAGAAAAATACTTTAAAGCTACTAACTTTTTTCTCTTTTATGATAATTTTCTAACACTTGAGCCAAACATGCAAAGTTATGACAAGTTCATAATTATATATTTGTTTGTAAATTTTAAGTTTTAAAATAACAATGATAAATGTATTTTTTCCTTACTATAGGAACTTTGGTAGACTTTAGTCAACACTTACATCATCTTAGATATGTTAAATGTGTCAGCACCAGTTTAAAAGATCAGTATTTTTTTTAATTGTGTTAAATCTTAAATCAGATGTCCAAAATAGTTTCTTAAAGTATCATTATCTATAAGTCTATGTTGAAATTAAAAGTAAGTTATGACATATGCGTAATGAGTGTTTTTAACCTAATGGAATGCAATTTTTTGATAAAGTATATTTGTTTCAGATCAGTATAACTAAAAGTATTTTTAGAAAAGACAAAGTTGTTGTTCTGTTGTATAGATAATTAAATTTTGTTATTCATGATTTTCAGTTTTTGTATTAATTCAATGTAGAATGTTTTTTTTTGTTACTATATATATAAAATAATGCCAACTTATAATACAATACTTTTAAGTTTTGAGGATAAATTTGATATTTTCAAAAAACAATTTACATTTTTATGAGAAGTGTGTAAAGTCAGCTTTGATATCAGAAAAATTTATTTTTAAACTAAGTGTTTCATTCCAAACAAATTCATACTTTTGCATTATTCTTAGTTTCTTGTACAAAGAATTAGAAAAAAAATAACTCTTTGCTCTAAACCTAGAAACTTAGAATAAGTTTACATGTGCTCAGATCTATATGACAAACATAAGCTAGAAAGTAATGGTTGAGAATTTAGTAGGTACAGCTTTATTCAGTTGTTTCAAAAGTGTGTCTCAGGTAATTTTGAAGGATGGATTATACATAATGTTTCAAAAGCTTTTTGTTTTATTGATCAGTTAGTTGTGGTGGTGGAATCAGCTATTTTAAATTATATGTGAATAGTTACTTATCCCTTTCCTTGCAGGAGAAACATTGGTTTGGAGATGATGCTCAAATTGTGGCCTTAGCAGATCCCCTGCAGACTTGCATATCCCGTCCAGTCAGTTTCGAAGACAGTGATCAAGTTATAAAAACTGTGTTTGTTAAGGTATGTAGTAATGATTTAATTTGTTTAATTTATCATGTGCAGTGCTTGTACAACATATGACACGAACTTCTATACATCTTTATGAATTTTTTATTGTAGCCTATAGCATTGTTCTTGAAATTTCTATATTTATAAAATGTAGCTTGAAATTTCTGAAATTAATTATCAGTTAAAACTCCCACCAAAGGTTAACAGCAATATAACTAAACTAAGGAAAACATAAAAAACTAAGGAAAATAAAAAAGATAATGATTACAAATGATGTTTCTCCTTTTAGGAAAAATATATTATTGTTATTATCATGTCGGTAACCTCAGCACTTTGCTTAGTTACGTCTTTCTCATTTCGGAGGCCAGCTGAATGAAAAATGTGACATATTGATCTAACAAGAAAAGTCCGATTTGTTAGTGCAAAATATCAACTCTAAAAAATTAAATAATAAACTGTTGATTACAACCAATTAAACATACTGGTGTGATTATATTCATGATGTTAGAAAAACACACAGGTTCTAGAAGTCTTGATAGAAATGAATAAATACCCTATATGGGTTATAGGGTTTTTATTCATCACTGGTATGATTATAAATATTATTAAATGTAAGGGACATGTGGTCAGTTGTTTAGTGTGCCAAATTGTGAATGCAATTGAGATGCATCGTGTGCAACCCATTGCCACAAATTTACACTTTACGACTATTAGTGCATTGTAGGGGTGATGGTCAAGTCTCTCCAGTTAAATCAAGTATTGCAAGAGTTGGCAATGAGTGCTGTTAACTAAGTGCCTTCTCTCTACTCTGTAAGATTAAAATATGAAATGGTTACTACAAATAAATTATTTTTAACTTTATATGAACATCCAAAATATACAAACAATTAGACCTAATTCGGAAAGCTTTGATTATTGTAATACTACAGTTTGTTGCTTGATTATTAAATAGTTACTTGAGTGTGTTATATTAAAACAATTTTGAAGCTTCACCTCATCATTGCAGTCCTTGTTACCATATCTGGTCATGCTATATCTGACATTTGTGCATCTTGACACTAGCCCTGCTGCATAGTTTCCAAGGCTGTCATGTTATCATGTCCAAAGCACACCACACCACCCTGATACTTTTCCATGATCTATCTAGTGTGCAAGGATGTCAGTTTTCCAGTGCCTATTTCAACAGTTAGATTGTACAGAAATCCATAGGTGTTGCATCATCTGACTCAACTGGTGTGTCTTTGTATAGAATAGCATGAATACATTTCATTCTCTAGCTGCTTAAGGTATGTGACAGTTGAAAGGGAGATATGACTGAAAGTATTATCTTGGTGAACCTATACCCTGTAAAAATTTGGTATTTCTGTTTGATACAGAGTCCAAAACATTGGTCTGATAGTGAGTACAGTTCACCTTGACCTTTGTATCCACTTTCCTGATTCTATACCTAACTAAGTTAGAATTAATTGGAATGAAAGTGATTATGCCCATGGGTTTATAATAAACTGTAATAAATAAAGGAAACTAACTTAACTGATTTTTAGTAAAAAAAAAGAAAAGAATAGGTTACTCATTCCAGTGTTTTAAATTGTAAAACATTTGCTCTATAACATCGTTTGCTTTCGTAATTCAAAGTTGCATTTTCTTTTTTACTGAAACATTTTTAGTTATCTTATAAGAAATATCTCAACAGATAATACTATATTATTTTCAAAAGTAGAATTTGATTAAAACATTTACCATATATTGTTTTTTTTTTACATTAAAAGGAAAATAACAACACCACCAGTAATTATGTTTTTAATAAATAAATAATTTATAAGTATTGTTTTCTCATTTAACCCATCATTTTATAAAAGTATTTTTTAATGGTGGAATTACATGTATTAGCTTTAGTCTTTAGAATCAATGTATTTTTATAAAATCTAGTGTTTTAAGACTTTAGGTGGTTTAAAAATTTATTTTTTTATCTAAATGTTACTCTTTCTTTAATTTTTTATCTATTTTTATAGTTTATTCCTTTCTTTTCTATTGAGGTTTTCTGAGGTGAATTACATAATGATGTACAGAACATTTAGTGGTTTTGAGATAATTGCTCTTATACTGCAGTATATTAATTTTAGAAAGCTTAGTAATTGATTAAGAAATTAATTTCAGTGATTTAATGATGAAATCTACTCCTAGAAATACTTAATAAATTTTTTTCCCTATATAGCGTGTATGTAATCAACAAACCTGCGAGGGTATTTGCTCATGTGTTAGCCAGTTTGTTCACTTATTAGGTTCTTCAAAAAAAGTTGAATAATCAATTTTCCTGATAATAAAAACCATACTTAGAAATTGTGAATGGAAATGTAATACAAAAGAATATATTTGTTTTCTAATTTATTCTTAAGTTGTTCCCAGTGGCTCAGAGGTAAACTTGAGGACTTATAATAACACAGCAATTTGGAGTTTATCCCTGTCATGTGTGCAATGCAGGTAGCCCCTTGTGTAGCTTTCTGCTTAAACAAACAAATACTGTTGAGTAACAAGTATATAATTCCATATCTATTCATACACATAAAGCAGAGTTATCCTTCTGTCTGCCTGGTGTAACAAGTTATTGTGAGGAACTGACTGAACCAGTTGCAATAAAATTTGGTAAAGGAACTGAGGTTTACAAATTAATATTGAGCTTAAATAAAGAAAAACAATCAAATGAATGGTTCTAGTTTCTCAGACATTTTAATTTTACCATCTTAATGCTCTGAAAGAGAGATCAACTGAGGTGAAGGTTGATAGCAAGATACATGAAACTGATGTCAAATGAAAGTGGCATTTATTGCTGCACATAGCATGTGTACCTTTGTATGAGACAACTGGCTCATGCTATGGCTGCCCATGTCCCTGTTTATAGCATTACATTTTGAGCTCAGCATTGCTGGTTACCTTTGCTAATACACATATATGTATATGTACATTAATTAGATGTAAATCAAACTACTAAAAGTCTGAATTCAAATTGTGAATTAAAGAGTTTTCTTTTTGTTTTGAAGCAGTTATATTACTTTCATTCATTTCAGTTAAAACCTTTATATTTGCTTTTTTTATGTATACATCTTCCATTGAACAATTTGTTTCTGCAGGCAGAATATCCAAATACACAGTTACAAAGATGCAGTGATCGACGATATCAACTAGATGTAGATGTTTCATCTCTCACTTTTCATCATCATCCACTGTTCAGTAAGGAACATGTGCTAGCTTCAAAACTACAGGAGTTGTATGAAGAATATTGTTTTCAGATAGAAAATAACAAACTCACCCAACTAACTCAGCGGGTATTTAAAATAATACTTTTGTAGGCTTCACTGTAATGTGTTTTTGTGTTGTTACTCAAGGAAATGTCAAAAATAGTAGTGGTAAATCTTCTTTCTAATGATTTGTAATCTTTTAAAGGATATTCAGAAAAACTTTTTTTTGCATTTGAATTATTTTTGTGCCAATAACTAGTAAAAGAAACAATATTTGAGTATAGTGTAAGTTCTAAATGTGTTGCACTCTTGACAGAGGCATTTAGTTTTCAGTTTCAATTATTTTACTCCTTGAAAAAAACTACATTTTATCAACAGCTTTTCAGCTGTATTTAGGTCAGTTAGAAACCATAAGCTGAAAAGAACACAGGAAGGTAATGTATTAATAATACCAAAACTATAAATACAGTCTCAAAGGAATTTTTCCAATACAACAGTCACAGGAATAAAAAAAATCACTTGTATTCATACAGAAGCATTTTCAGAAATGCTTAAAATGATGAATAAGAATTCAATTTTAGTATTAATTCCTTAGGTTTTCTAAGTGATGCAAATACTGGTTGTTTTTTTTAGCATTATTGTATGAATATCAATTGTTTACCAAAATGTTAAAAAAAAAGGGAGTAAGATCTACTCACTGTTTACGCATGAAGGTTCAACAGAAGCAAAAGTAAAGAAGCCAAATGTTAAAATTAACACATCTTCGAATTAGCTAAATGTATGTTCTCAAGTTTAAATAAAAAATTTAGATGTTAGTTATAGCACATACAGTACCTTATGAAATAATTGTTTTACAGCAAAGTGTAGTTTTAGTAATTTAAAACAAAACAGAATTTGGACTGTAACTCTTCTTTTTTTTTACACCATTGTTGATCAAAATCCTTACTAGTAATAAGTTACAATCATTGTCTCTCATGTTAATTTGGTGTCTTCATAAAGAAAATAGTTGACTGCTGTCATAGTGTGTGTTTTGTATGACTTTAATATTTTTGAAATTTAATTTTGGGATTATAGTATCATGTAAAAAAACAAATAGAATTATACTCTATGTACTCACTTCACTGTATGTAAACAGTAAGAAGTTTCTTTACAAAAAGTATTTCCTTACAACATTTACGTAGTATTTATTATGTCCTGGAAATGAAAATCTAAATAAGTAGTGAAATGAAACAATCTACCGGATAGGTATATAGAACCCACATACATATTTTCTAGACATTTTACTGAAACTTTTTTTGCTAAAAAAAATAAGCATTAAATGATTTAAATAGCTACTAAATATTCATGTTTTAATAAAGTATAACTGATGACCAACAGTTAAAGACCCTTCGAATAGCAGTAGCAAACTTGGGTGGATTTAAATCACCAGGTGAAGAATCCTCATCAGCTGTAGATGATAGAAATCTGAGATTACAACATTATAAAGAAGAACTACGGTAAAGGTTTAAAGTAAGATAAGGTTTCTAAAGTGGTAATTGTTAGAAGATTGTATTGCTATAAAGAAGAGTTATGACAGGAAAAAAATAAAAATTTTAATCTTACAAAAGTACTTATAAAAGTTTTCAATCACTGGTTTAATTTTTATTTACTTACTTATAGTTTGAGAGTTCATTACTAGTGTAATTGCAAGTATCAGTTACGTTTTGTAAAAATGTTCCAGACTAGAGTTCAGTCAAGAATTCACGTCTTTCAGTGTTTTTTACATTTAGAAGTTGACCATATAGTGCTTCATCTTTATACAATTCTTCATTTACTCAAGGTTTGCATTAAATATGTATTTTACTTGTACAATATTCAGATAAAATGACTAAAACATAGCATTAGTTTACAGCATATAATCTCCTTTTATATTATCTAATAATGTCTGAATATGTTTAAGGTATTAAGCTTATGCCTCACTTTCAAATGTTAATCATTTTTTTTTAAGTTGCTCAGTTATGTGTACAAAGTTCATTCATTATCATAAAGTTATTCTTGTTGTTCTAATCCTTATTCAGTAGAAATTCAGTATAGATAATTTGGTCTCTGCCACATATTCTTGTAATAAATTTTTCAGTTGACCAACTGGACTGCTTAGAAGACATGTATGATGACTAGAACATTTTGGAGAGGTAGCACTAAATCTTTATACAGTATCAGGAAGCCACAAAAGCTGACTGCAAGTCCATGTCACTGGAGCCTGTGCATAGAAAGCTAGCTCTAGTGCCCAGCTTAGATTTTGGGGCGAAATAACCATTAATCATGTTGCTTAAACTGTGAATAACAAATTTTATTTTCAGTGTTGTGAAGATGTATGTGTAACTCTAAAAATTGATATTTGTTAAGTACATTGTAGAAGTAAATAAAACGGTAAAGCCAAAATTTCTCTTCTGCATTCATTTTGAATGATGCTCTTATTTTTTTAGTTTGTCTTTTGTAGGCTGAGCTGACCAGAAGAGATCATTAGGATTTAAGCTTGAAATAATTCACATGAAGTTAGAGGGATCTCTCACAGACCTGAACAAGTACATGATCTGTCAAGCAGTAACTGATAAGCAGACAACTACCAGTTGCCAAGAGATGAAAGTGAATTTGGAATGCATCATAACAATATATTGAAAAGACTGAAACTGTTGTCTGGAGATGATGAATTTGTATATCATGTCAATAAAAAAGAACTAGAAAAGCTACACTTTGGGGGGAAAAAAAACTTGAGAAAAATCACTATACTTTGCCAAAGATAGCCAAGATGCCACATAGATAAGGTCAAGTGTTGAATTGTGAGCACTATCATTTACTAGCAAACCATTGGTAAAGGTGAGTTGTCTGTGGTCAAATAAGACATGCAGGTGTGAAAGAGAAATATCATATCTATGGTAGACTTGGAATCAGAGTCACAAATACTTGGAGTATTCATTGAACAATTTCAGCACTGTAAAAACACCTTTGCATAAAACCAGTACTTTTGACAATATAAACATTATCATCAGTTTTTTATTGAAAGATGTATATGGATTTTGTTAGTGATGTTGCTTACAAAGATATTGTTTGAAGCAAGGAAGTAAAACTGCTATTTTAAATTATTTCAGTCTATCATAAAACAAGACTAATGATATTTTTCTGTGATCTGGATGTAGAAGAAATTATCAGCTGTGTTAGAAAAGTAAGTAGTATTAAAACTGTGGCAAGAGATGCCAATAAAACCAAATATTTCTGAGACTAATTTGGTACAATATGGTCATTGCTTAAAAAAATGATTACCTTGTCAGAAAATCAAAGACTAGGGAATGTCAACTGTCACCTCAAACCTGTATTTTGAAGTTAAAAGGTGAAGATAATTTGCATTAAGCAAGTGCTACAGCAAAGCAGCAAGTTAAAACAGAGTTTCTTACAAATCTTGTGAAATTAGGTATTCCAACAAGAAATTCTGATGCACTCACTCTAACCTAGGAAGAATATTTTACTCTTAGTTCAAATATGCAAGCTTCATTGATGCATGTCACATTTCTTCCATTCATTTCAAAGCCAGTCACTGATTGTGCAGAAGTCTTCATTGTATTGAAATACTTCTATGGTATACATCCCCAATAGTCAGCTTTACTGCACTTTTCTCATAAAGACATTTTTCAAATCATTATTGATATAATCTTAAAGAATCTAAGAGAGTCCTCCCACTTTTTAGAAAGTGAGTATCCTGTCCCCCACTTTTAACAGTAAGAGGGAAATGTTTAACAATGTATGCTTGAAAATTGCTGTTGCTCTATACATTTCTGTCTTTGTATCATTTTTGACAGGTTATCTCAGCACAAGCAGGAAATTTATTAATTGGTAAATATTCCAACAAAATGCAAAAATCGACAATTAGGGCTAAAGTTTCAATTTCGTTTTAATTATTTTATCCAAAACAAATGTTAATAGAATTATATCAAAAGAAAATTTAAAATTTCAACATTTCAGTCATAATATGGTTCCTTAAAGAATGTGAAAGAAACAGAAAGAAGACCTGTAATCCCATTGAGATTATAAAAGTAGGTGGCAAATACTCTACTTTCTGTTCAAATGGACATATTCTGGTACTTCTCAAGGAAGAAAGAGCTATATCACATAGAGAGTGTTTTATTGGAAGTAAAGAGGCATAACTACAGTAATAAGTGGAACTCTCTCAAAAGAAGATGATATGGTTGAAGTATTAATTATACTAACAGGGAAGTTCAATTCTTAAAATAATTCTTTGTTCCTCTGGAAGAAGCACACACAAAGATGATTGTCATTTTCTTGATGCATCTTGGCTTGAATTAAAAGTATTATGTAATTGTCAAATACTGATTTATTTGTTTTGCATCTGCGGTATTTCTTTCAACTGGTTGAAAGAAGAATCTTAAAAATGTGGATCAAAATTGACATAGGAGAAATTGTAACTTGTTCCTCTTCCTATCCTGGGAAAGAAACAGGGCCCCAGTGTTGGTGGTGTTCTTATTATGGCCAACATTCTGAAGGGATGTGATATCATGAGTAAAATAGGAACAAAGTCTCCTGCTTTAAATTCTCCACCAGAGCAGTTTCTTTCAGACTTTGCTGAAGACATCACTTTATCTAAGGAAGTAGAGTAATATTTTGTGAAAGTGTTGAACCTGTGATGAGCTTTGGTACAAAACATAGTCGATTTCTGAGTTTCTATGTATTTCATTCTCTCTATACACTGGACACTTACAAAGGAGTTTCACTTTGCTATTGAAAGTTTGAATTCATGTACAATGATAATTTCAGAAGACCAGATTCAAAAGCTTTAGGTGGTATGAAACTCCCATCAACATGCTAATGTCTGATAAATGTCTTCATGCAATATATTCAGAACTGTTAATTTTGTGTTCATACAAAAAGTGCATCACATCAAAATTTAATTGCAAGAAAGAATATGTTCATTGCTCAGAATATTGTAAATAGGGCTGTGTAAGTAGGGCTGAGTGAAAACCTCATTAGTCTTGAAAATGCTTAGTATTTGTGGTTAATCGTACTTATAGTGTTTACCTCATTTGGTGTTTACTTCTGTATTTATCATTGCAGGCAGTGGACCTCAATCTATGGAGTAAATGTTGTATTTTACTTAGGAATAAATAGTGTATTTTTGGGGGAACATTATCTTGAAGAAAATAAAGTGGACTCCTATGTAATGTGCAATATATACAGTATATAGAAATGAAAAGTAGGCTAAATTACACATTAATACGATACACATACCTTAGAACAGGTAATCTGTTCTTTACAGAGTTTTGCTAACATATGTTTAATGGTTTATTTGGCCCCAAAACTTGTGCTTTGCCACTAGATTTAGCTTTATATGTGCACAGATTTCCGAGATATGAATTTACAGTTTCCTTTGTGGCCATTTTTACAAAATGGTTGTCTTCTTGGGCTTGATCAAAACTTGCTGATGTCTACCCAACATTTTTTAGTTGTCATACCTACCTTTAAATGTTTTAGGTGGTTTCTTCTATAAAATCAACATTTTGTATGGCAGGGACATGATCAAAAGGTTTTTGCCAGACATATAGTTCTGAGTCTGACATTACTATTTTGTTTTTCTCACACAGTCAGACCTGCAAGGCTAGAGATAGGGCAGAAATGAATGAGCGAAATCTACTTCGTAGTATTATCTCACTGTGGAAAGAAATCAAAAGACTCAGGGAATTACAAGGGTACATAAACACTGCCTTGAAACTCACTATTCACAGGTAAGAATAAGAAAATGTTAATAAATTTCTATTAATAATTCAAACTTTTATTGCACATTTGTAAATTTAGAAGTAATTGCAATTTCTACAGACTGCGTAGCCTGATGTAGCCACAAATATTTTCTGTAAATCTTTGAAAAATAGAAGGACATGTTTTGTATGACAGGAGTGAGTTAAAGAAGAAAATGATAATTGATTTTGTGCATGTGTGCACTTGGTTTTTATTGCCTTGTGGATAACTAGAGCAACCTACGTCATTCTTTTTTTAAAAGAAATAAGATTAATTCTGAAAGCTAGGTCAGCTGTAATTATGTTCTTTTCCATATTTTTTTGTGTGTAAGCTTCTTTCTACCTGCCAGGGTTTTTTTTACATATTGTATATTGCATGGTTAGTAATATTGTTATGGAAAAAAAAGACATTAAGTTTGTGTTGTCATGATCAAGTAATTACATCACAAATGAAAAGTAATTTCTTCAATAATACAAATTCTTTTGAGATTCCAGAAGGTGGTTAGCAAGGTAAAGCAATTACTTTTCCTGTATTTGAAGACTTAAAGTCTTTAAGTGGTGTTCAGAGTATATCATAGTTATGCTATATTCATGATGTTAGAAAAACATGTAGGTTCAAGAAATCTTGATAGAAATTAGTAAAAACCCTATAACCCAAGCGCTTTCGAAAGGTGGACCTTTCTTCTTCAGTTTGCCCCTGAAGGAGAAAGGTCCACCTTTCAAAAGTGCTCGGGTTATAGGGTTTTTATTCATAGTTGTGCTATATTTGGTCTTCAGAGAGCAAACAAATAAAGCAGAGGAGGAGGAGCAGTGGGAGAGAGAAATGCATCAGGAACTGGAAGAAGAGAAAGAAGATTTTGAATTGGAATATCAATATCTTTTTGAACAGTATGAAAAGGAATTGAGAAAATGGAAAAAATGGCACATAGCCAAGGTAATGTGGATTTAAATCTTGAGGCACAGTAGTGATTCCAGTTACATTAGGTAGAGGAACATTACCATGACTGTATACGGGATCTAACTTTTGGACAAATCTGGGGGTGTTGTCACAGCTGTTACAAAGGGTGGAATGCCACTATTCTTATATTTCTTAACATATCTAAACACTTACATCACATTAAAAACAGCAGTTTCATATCTGTTTCAGATTATGAGAAAATAGGTGATAGTTTTTCATTTCAATTTTGTTTTCTCATAGGCATTCATTTTTCTTATTTTGTTCATGATAGAACCACTGTGATTGTTGTTCTTTGTTGGCTTTATTTTTACCATATCTCAGATTTTTGATATTCAGAGTATATCATCTTCATTTTAAGCATGTGTTATATTCTTATCTTTTGTCATGGCAATGAAAATAAGTTGAATTTTTCAGATTATTAACCTAACATGAGGTGGCGCTCAAGGTTATTTAAAATGGATAGAATAGGTACACAACCATGATTTGATGGAGGTATTTTCTGTTGTGTTTATAGAAGATAAATATAATATCTCTGACCTATCATAATCCTTAAATGAAGACCATTTTCTTTATTTAAACTTAGAGCTTCATTCTGTATGTTGTCTTGTTTCCTTAATTTTTTTCTCTTTCTTTTTTTTCTGTGTGTGTGTAGAATGTAGTTGCCATTTTGTTCTCCTCACAGTACTTGTGGTCATTTCTTCAGTGAGGTATATTCCCAACATGGGTGGTCTATGAAGTTCTGTAAAAAGTTTTTATAACAATGTTATAGAATGATTTTGTATAACATACTTTCTTCTTAGCTGTTATGAATTTAATTCATATTGTGTACCAGCTTATTCCCGAAGAAAATATGTCACAAATCATTAACAACTTTAGAAGTCCCATCTTTTCTAAACAAAGTTTTATGTATGGAAAACAATTGTTCCTGGAGTCATAGGTCAAATTCTAGATATTCAGTGATCATTACCAATCAAAGAATGTTTACAGAATCTCACTGTATTTTGACTAATCTTAGGATTTATATTTTCCATTGATGTTTACAGTATGTTAGATTTTTGGTGCTCTGTTTTGAACATACATCTTATTTAATTAGTTGGGCTGTTCTCAAATATGAAAACTCAACAATTGATGTAAACAGAAACAAACTGGAAAAAGCTTGAGCTTGTGAAATACCCAACCTTTTAAGATGGAAAAACTTCCAAAACATTTAATTTCCTTTAAAATTTTTCATATTAAAATAGATATAAATATATCAAATTAAAGTTGATTATGTTAGTATATAACTGTACAAAAACATAGCTTGGTATAATTTTTTTTCTTTTCAGTGATATTTTACTGTTACAGATTTTAAACTATTTATTTAAACTCAAAGCACTAGACTTGGTAGCTCTCTTAGACAACCAAAGGTCTAATTTAGTGTTAAGATTAAAGTCACAAATATTGTTTCAAACTAATATAGTTTGTATCATAATTAAACGTTCATATACTGTAGGAATAAACAAAGATAAATTTGTATTTGAAGAAACAAGCTTTAAGAAGAGAGAGGAAGCGGCAATCAATTTTAAGACAAGAAAGTGAATCACCTCAGGCATCACCAAGACAAATGCCTGAAGACTTAGAACAAACAGAAAGTGAAGATCAAAAGATATTAGAAGAAGAAGAACCTATCAAACCTGTACCCCCACCAGAATTTAATGAAGAGGAATCTTTAAAGAATATAAGACAGAAAGCATTACAGATTAGGAGGCAACCAGGTAGGACCTCTGATTTAGTTTTTATTTTAAAGTATTGATAAAATTTAAATGTTATAGATACAACTGTTTGATGTTTGTTTTTGTGGTAGAAGTGAATACTCAGGTGTTTTGAATTATTTAAGTTCTTCCATTTTGTTTAGTTTTCTCATATTAGGGGTATCTCTGAAATGGATAAGAATATCAGTTGGTTACAAATCCTTCAGTTATGAAAGGGCAGTTATAGATCATCTGAAATTTGTACTGATGGCTAAAGGGTTAGAATCTAGCCCTTCAATTTGGTGGATAATGGGTTAAGCTATATCCGTTGCACTTGAGTCTTACTTGTTAAAAGGTCAAGGTATATTTCTTGTAAGTTTAAAATAAAGATTTATAGATTATATTCAGTGATGGAAATGGGGGTACAAGCCATGTACCTTGTTCTCAGTTTGAATTTTTTCTCCAATGGTTAAGTTTAGTACCACTGAAGATGTTTACTAACCCTATTGTCACGGGTCAAAGGCCATGTCATTGCATTTGTTGACTTACATTCAAAAGTTTATTGAACTACTATATTATGTATTTATGTCAAGAAGTTTGGTATGAAATTATAGATTGTAATTCAAATTTTAGTATTATACATTAGTTAATTTCGTAATTTAAAAGTAAATATTATAAGAACACACTTAAATATCGATATTTGTGTGTCGTGTGGTATGTTGAATGCAGTGTTTGTTTGAATTAGATGTTTCTAATGTCCAAATACAAACTCTATAGTTTCTTAAAAATTAGAAACTTAAATTACCAATATTGACAAGCTAGAATCTAGTATAAGAACCTCCTATCTTTTCTATTTGCTTTTTTTATACCTATCACCCCACTGCTCCTTCTAAGCATGTACCTAGTTCCTAAATCCCATTTCCTTTCCTGGTCATGTTAGTTTAAATATTTAATTTTTACATTATAATTGTGTCATTTCTGTACATCATGAATTTAATACTTCATAATTCAGTGGTAAGCTGCATTTTTAAGAAAGTTGTCTTTATTTTATTACTGAAGTTTGTATGTAAAGAAAGAAGGATGCATATTGTAAATGTATTTGAGATTTTTGTAAAACTGTGAAACTTTATTTATATAAGTGTTTTGCTCAGCATTTTTGTATTTTTTTCTTTAAAATATATATACATATATATATATATATGTCTGTGTGTGTGTGTGTTTTCATATGTACTACAAAAAGTTAAAAACAACTCTGTACACTTGATGTACAATGTAGCAGGAAATTATTTTCCTTTGGTGTGTCTTTATTGTTTCAATAAAAACTTAAAGGTACTACATCATATTAAAATACTAGTAGATATACATATTTGATAAGATTTAGATTTAAAAGAAATTATAAAGAAAAATGAAACAAATGAAGAGAAGTAGAAACAAAAAGTTAATCGTGAAAGTTCATTAAAATGTAAGAGACCTTTCAGAGCATAAATTCAGTTAGAATGGAAGAAGAATACATCATTAACAAAAGCTTACAGAATGTAAAACAAGAATTACCAACAAATTAATTACTTTTAACCTTATGGATTGTTATAAATACCTGAAACATTTAAACTTCAAATAATTGTTTATTTCTCAATAGGTGAGCCAAAATTGTATCTTGATTTAAGCCTAGACACTCCTATTACTCCCCACCACCAGTGTCCAAGGTTTGTAAAATTTATGTTCTCTTGTGCTTAAATTTGTCTATAATTTTTTACAATTACCTTTACCTCTGTGATCTTTCAACCAATTGAATTTTGAGTTGTTTGTTGATGTGATCTTCACATTCAACATGCTTTACAAGCAGCTTATCTTTAGATAATATAAAAATTGTAGTTTATACTATCTAACAAACCTCTTGCTATAACAAGCTAAGAATTTCAACTTTGTGCTGTATCAGCTTTGATTACCACAACTTGGCTCATGGCCAAAAAAATGTTACACAGTATACATTTTTGTGATAGAAATGTTTAACACTCATTGAAAAACAAAGTGACATTAATTAAGTAGTTTTTTGTTCAATACCTGCTGAAGAGGGTTGCGGAAGTTATATTTAAACAATTTTGGAGTCTCACCATGTCATTAAAGCTCATGTCACCACATCTGGTCATGCTTTGTCTGATGACCATGCATCTTGACTAAAGCCCAACAGCATAGTTTCCATTGGAAAGGCTTTGTTGTAAGACTGTCACATAGGTTGTGGAAAGTATCCAGGAAAAGCACACCACTTCTTCCTGGATGCTTTACACAACCTATCTAGTGTTCACTGATAATGGTTTCCAGCATTATGTTTCAATAGTTTTGTCATATAGATATCCTTAGGTGCTGCTTCTACCAACTTGACCAGTATGTCATCATATGGAATAGCATCATTACCATTTTCATTCACCAGCTGTTTGAGGTATGTGACAATTGAAGGGAAGGTGTTACTGGAAGCACTATTTTGGTGAACCCATATCCTGTTGGCCTTTTTTCCCCATACAAAACCAGTATTTTTTTGTGATACAGAGGACCCAGAACATTGGTCTGATAGTAAACAGAGTTGATCTTATATTTTGTATCCACTGTTCTAATCCCTAACAGTTTGATTACACAGGAATCCATAGGTACTGCTTCCATTGACTTAACTAGTAGGTCTTCATATGTAATAGCATGAATACCTGTTCCATTCTTCACCTGCTTGAGGTATCCAGTGTTTGAATGAGAGGTATGACTGGAAACATTATTTTAGTGAACCTATACCCTTTGGCCTCATTTCTGTATGTTTTTATGTGGTACAAAGGGTCCAGCACAATGGTCTAGTAGTGAGAAGAGCTCTCCTTGACTTTTTTATCCACTTTCCTGATCCATAAATTGCCCCCAGCTCAGTATCCACTGATGATTATCGAGGTCTTTTGGAAATTTTTTCATCCATTGACTGGTAGAAAATAGCATAAGATTTGTTATAGTTATCAAGGTACTCATACACTTTGTTGAGTGTTATCACTTAATACTATTTATTTCTGGCTATGTACCATTCATATAGTTTTCTGCAGATAGGTTTCTTTTTCTTGAATATGTCATGGAAGCATCTTGAGTACCACTGACTTGTGTTAGTTTTCTAGATGAAGGTCCTTGTTGATTATGTTACCTACTGTTGACTAGGATGCTAATCTTTGTTTTGTGGGCTCTCATCTGTTACAAGACACTGCATTTTGCCTACTACTGCTTGGGTATGACTTGTAGTAGGTCTTTTTCTGGAAGTCTTAGTTCCCCAAGTTGTTCCATACTCCTTTGTTTTTGAATACCATTAATTAAAGAAGATATCCCCATCTTGAAAATTCGAAATCCCTGATGTTTCTGAACTGAGTGTATGAATATTTTGTGCTGGAAAAGGCTCTTATATACCTTCCCAAAAGCAGTTAGTTTTTGGTAGCATCACACTTCCTACAAAATGCTGAACAATGTCAGAATGTAGCTCTGATGCATGCCATTCCAGAGCACCTTTATATCAGCTGTGATTGTCACATGATTTGCACATTCAAAGTCATTTTAATATAACAGATATGCAACAAGGCAACTTAATTCATTATTTTTTTTTTTTGTGGCAAATACATTTTTTTAGCTGTGGCATAGCAGCTCATAGAAAGACTGTGCTTTTTTCAAGTACAAACTTTTAATGCCATGTTTTATTTTTTCTTATTGTGCTTCTCCATGAGTTATTGCTGTTTGGAAGGATTTACTTTGTATTGTGTTAGCAAGTAGTACAATAGTCTCACCAGCATCTTTCTGGAGTGAGGTTTCTCCCTATTTGTTGTGTAAAGCCCATATTTTTGCAGCAGTTCATTAATTATACAATTGTAGATATGGCAGAATAGAAAGTGATACTTAAATAAGTAAGATCTGGTTATTTATAGTGGTAGATCAGATATAAATCATACTCTTCTTTTAGTTGAGTGTTATAATTATTTTTTTGGTTGTTATCGATGAAAATGAATTTTGTAATTTGTAAAACTTGTTAAACAAAATAGTTATCTTTTTTTTTCTATGTTATTGAAATTCACTCTACCCCAGCAAAGAGTGTGTAGAGCTGTTTTGGTATACTCTGGGGAATGAAGTTTGGCTTGAATAATGAATTAAGGATATTTGATAAGTAAAACAGCATTTTAATATGTTAATAAAATATAAGGTTTCTGAAGGAATAGCATATAAAATGCAAAGACATTGTATAAAACTATATTACATCATTTGACATTTAGTTAATAATTAATTTCATAGTTGTTTTTTTAGCTTGTAAGATAATGACAACCCGAATACCTCTATGTATTGTAGAGTTAATTTGTGTTTTAATATAGAGAAGAACGACATAGAAGAAATGATGTATCCCGAAGGAAACTTATGATAAAATTAGTATTCAATGAAAAGGAGGTTTGCACAACTGTTGAAAGGTAATTTTAAAAATCAACATGATTGTGATTGGAGCAGTGTCTATGTTTTAAATATTGTAAATGTACATGGAAGCTGATTTAAACTTTTAAAGCATGGTTTGGCAGAAATTTATCCATATCAAGTGTGGGACATCCGTAATATATTTAAAAATACATTATCTTTTTACTAAGCCATTTAAGACCAAAATTTGAAACTTTAAAGTAATATACATTTTAATATATAATATTCCGTAATGAAACACTTGTTTTAATATCAGTATATACTGAAGTGTTCTGTATAATTTCAGATTATATCATGGATATCAGATATATTTAATGTGATTAAGACTGGAAGCATTATTAATTCAATAATTGAATAAAAGACATAAGACTTTCTACATGCAATTAAAGAAGTTGTAATAATACATATATATACAGGTTATTTTGTAAAAAAAAAAAGACTCGCCAAAAATTTCTTAAGAATTCCAAACTTTTATTTTTGGAACTTCCACTGTGCTCCTGCTACAATTATCTTCATGTTAGTATTAGGCTCTATCTCAAGTTTCCCTCAAGGAGAATATATTTTTTTTTACAACATGCTGTTATAATTTGATTTGGAAATAAGATAGGTTTTAATAAATTACAGCATGAGTATAAAATTATATGTAATTGATTAGAAAAGTATTTGATTTTTCAACAAAGGTAGGAGCCTGAAATACCCTGTAAATTGGGCTCTTGCTGTTGGGAATTGGAAAAAACTGGATGGGCAAAGTTCTGCTTGGATGAGGCAGTAGGTTAAAACTTAATAATGTATATTATACATTAGTTACACTAATTGTTCCCTCAAAATATCAAAAAGAATTATTTACAATTCTGGTATAGTTTTTGTATAATACCCTCTAAAATATACTTTGTGGATGAGCTCAGCCAGAGCAGTTTTTGCAAGTTAAGTAACACATATGTCACTGGATTGCTCTCCTTATCCTCTGTATGAATGAAAAAAAGAATATATTTGATGAAAGAACCTGAGTATTTTCAAAAGTTCTGGAAAAAACTAGGGCAGCTGAAAAGAAATCTTGTACCAAGATGTTTCACTTTTTCAGTGAAGTTTCCTCAGTTGCTATGATTGTGCTTATAGTATAGAAAAAAAAATTCTGGATGTGCATATTCCAGTCTTGATGGGGATGTTAGTTTAAACTTAATGAACACATACCATAAGCCAGTTAATTTCTCTGGTGGTTTACTATAAATATCAAAAATAGTTATTCTTGAGTCACTTATGTTTTTCTCCATTGGTGTTAGTTTTGAAAGTTTCAATTCTGATTTCAAAACAAAAGGCATTAGAGAGATAAGATAAGCCTATTGGATTGCAACTTTAAATATTCTTCAACCTTTTGGAATAAATCTAGATCTTGGAATCAGTGATTTTCCATCATTACTTTGTTTTCTGTTAGAAAAATTCAGTTTTTGTTTGTTTATGTATTATGAATTCTCAGTCTATACTCCTCATCTTTTTTAATACTTATTAATCAATTGTGATAATTTTTGGATGATTTTTTAGTTTTATCTGTTTAACATTCCTCTTTTAATCATACCTCACTTTTATTTTACTTTATTAACACTTAATGTAGTTTCTCTAGAGCATTTTTCTTTTTTAAAACAATAAATCTCTGACTTCTTTACACCTAACAATCTTGTTTCTGATAGTATTGCACCGGAAATAAGAAACACTTATAACAATACATTGAAAGCTACTGAAAACACTTCTGTATTTCCATGGTGGCCTGCAATAACATCACGTAAACTTCACATTATCTCACACTTTGTTTTACAAGATCATTTCTAGTTTGCCCCCTGAAGAAGAACGGTCCACCTTTCGAAAGCGCTTGGGTTTAGGGTATTGTATTTTTGAGTTAGATTGATTTCTTGAACATATGTGTTTTCTTAACATCATGAGACTTTGATTCAGATTAGGTTTGAGGGTATTTATGTTTTGTGGAAAATCAAAATAATTTAGTTTCTGCTGCTATATTAATAGATGATTTTTTTGTATAAATTGATTTTTAAAAGTTTTTACATTTAGTTTTTGCATATACAATTGTAATGATCTTATTATGTTAGCAATTTTACATGTGAGATATTTTTTTATTTTTAGACCATTGTCACAAGAATTTACTGTTGTCTGGGGACAAATATTCAACTTGCAGATTTCTAAATGGTCAGGAAGCTTAAGACTAGAGGTAAAAAATACATTTTCATTCCAGTTGTTTAGCTTCTATGACCTCTTGCTTTATAATTTTCTAATAAAGTTTGTAACGAACATTTGAACATTTTATATCAACAATTTTAGGTGTCCAGCTTGCAAAAAAGAAAAAAATTATTTGTGCAAGTTATTTTGCACAATATTAGGAATTGAAGCAGTTTAAATATTCAAAACAGGCAGATTTTCCTCTGAAATATGAAAAGCCTTTCCTTATTGAATTAATCTTATACTGTTAATAACTATGTAATTAAAGTTCTAAATGATATTGACATAATGCAGAGCATACATCAGTTTATCCACAGTTCTCCACTTTTCTACATGACTTACTGTACTGTCCCCTGCTGGGACAACAGTAAGTCTATGGATTTACAACTCTAAAATCAGGGGTTCGATTCCCCTCAGTGGACACAGCAGATAGCCAGTTGTGGCTTTGTTATGAGAAAAACACTTATAGTACCAGCATCAAGAGAATGTATATAAGCTCTGCTTTTGTGCCATAAGTCAGATATTCTTTTTGACAGTCATGCTCCTAACTTCACTCACTATGAATTCTGAAGTTAATATTTATTTTGACACAAATGCTTCCACTAATACTGGAAATTGTTTAACTTTTTTGGAGGCTTTACTCTAGCCTACAAGAGATTTTGTGGATGCACTGTAAGTTTTATTGATCAGTGTATTTGGACTGTTAATGCTGAAATCTCTGCTGCTGTCCCTTTTGGGTTTCATGATCAGTTGGATGCTAGAATTGTGGAACACCCACTATTTTCTCATGATCATGAAAAATATTAATATCTGCAGAGCAAGATTTATCTGCTATCTCTGATCCTGATGAAGCTTCTGCTACTGTGAGTTATCTTTTCTTTAAGGTTTGCTCTTTAAATATTGAACCAATTTCTGTCATGCCTGAGGGTGCCAGTGTAATGGTAGGTTATTCTGTTCTTGAATATTTATATTTTTAATTTTCTTCTGATATTTGGGTCATTGCGAATGCTTTTATAAATCGGCAAAATGCTAATAGTCTTCATGTTCCTAAATTTATCATGCAGGTGACCTTTCATTGGGGTCTTACTCCTCAAGTTCTGGACCCTCAGAGCACTGTGATTTGTTTTGTTTTAAAACTTTCTTTGTCTTTGCAATTATTAGGTGTTCTCTTTCTCCTTATTCTTTTTATCAGGAATAAATTTCTACCTTGCAGTCTTCTTTAACTTCAGTACTCACTGAAATAGTTTCTATTAACCATGTGACTTTTATGTTTCTTTGGTAATTGAGCCTGTTGTGCTGTGTTGCAAGGTACACATTTGTCCTGAACATCTCAGCTGACCTTGAAAGAGCTTCTTTCATGAATTGTTTTCTCTCTGAAGGAATTTTACTCAAACTAATTTCTTATTCAGGAAAAGTACATCAGCAGATGCTGAATGGATTTTAGCTTTTACCTTTTTTACTTCTGGTAGTCATTCCTCTTCAAGACTACCAGCAAGTAATGCTCATCCTCTTGCCATGCTTTCTACTCAGTTGACTTCTGCTACTTTTACTTGTTCCTTTTGACTCTACCGAGTGTCCAAATGTAGAAGTAGTTATAATGGGACATCTCAACCCCCTCATTGATTGTTTTCTCTGCTCCCTGGTGGCTCAGTAGTAAGTTTGAAGGCTTACCTGGGTTTCATATCTGTGGTGGGCACAGCACAGATAGCCCATTGTGTAGCTTTGTGCTTCACAACAAAGAAAGAAACAAACAAACAGTGATTGTCTTCTACCCTTGAATGATATTGAGAGGTCATCTTTCATTATTTTCTCGTCTTTGGGACCCTTGGCTTCAAGATTATGTTCAACAGATCCTTTAGTTCAGGCTTAATGTTCATTTTCATCATTCTGTTCACTAATGTTTTTTTATTTTTCTTCCAATCTAGCTTGCTTACAATTCGTGAATCAGAAAGTTTCAATTTTCCCTAAGGAAAGAGCAGTCAAAATCGTTTATCATGCTTCTTGGTTTCTACTCTCATCTCTTTCTCAACTCAGTCTTTACCTGGAGGCACCTCATTTCAAAGTAGAAAACATGAGGTTGTTGCTATAGTTTCTTTGTTGTGGCCTTTGGATGATGAAAGTGGATATACACAATACTTATATTCATGTCATCTGTCATTGTGTAATTTTCTTTGTTTTGGTCATCAGGGAGTGGTTTATCTATTCACTGCCCTTTCTTTCAACTCCTTTCATTTCCTATTGATTAGTCAAAGCACTTTTAAGTGAATGATCATGTTATTCTGACTCTTTTTGCCTACTGAGTCACTTGTATACACACTCTCAGTTGAAAACACAGTTGGCTACATTTTTTGGGTGATTGTCCAGAAATCCTATTTAGTTCCTATACAGTATTTGGTATAACTGGGGTTTTGGATCAACACAGTTAAAGAACTTTTTGTCCATCTCCTATGGCATTGCAGTTCTTACTGTCTCGTTTACATACTATTCTGTCTTCCACACCCACTGCCAAAGATATCCTTTCTGCTTTGGAGACAATGGATTCACTTCATGAATTATAATCCCCTTTGTGACACCTCCAATGGAACTTGCTTTTCAATGCTTTCTGACTTCAGACCTGTTGTTCTACAGTACAACTATTTCTTCCTTCAATTTCAAGTTTCTCCAGATTTGGTTGAATTGAGCATTTAAGACAGCAGGATCTCCATTTTTTCTCATTCTGTAAACCTTTATCTTTTTACAGATGCCTCTCTCATGGGTTGGGATATTGTGTTGAAGAATCAGCTTCTTTCTGATTTTTGGATTTCTCAGGAAGCAATTCTTCACAGTAACATGTTAGAATTTTGATTTGTTAAGCATAGTTTTCACACGTTTCTGCCCATTCTATACCACAATTCTGTTTAAACCTTATGATGAATTACACTTTTCAAATTTTGTTCTGGCAACATTGATAAATTGGCTTGTGCAGTTGATCAATATTGTTTACTGTGATATTCCTTTACATCTTAAAAGTGGATTTCATTTTACTTCTCACCAAATTTGGCATTTGGTAATGTCTTTGACATCTCACTTGCAGTAACCTTTAGAGGACATTTTATAGGCTGATATCCGGAAAAATTTGACTATGTTGTTAAAATTTTATTTATGTCACATTGCTGTCTCTGCAGCTTTAGGATCCTATTTTCTTCTTGTTGTGATCTGTCAAACCAAATGAATTTCCTAACAGGCAAGTTATTCTCTGTTACTATATGATGTCTCATAACATATTCAGTATTGTAATTGCACTGTTTAACAGTTGTTGAGCTCATCTTTGGGTCTGCCTGGTCTTTTAACTTCTCCCTGTCTGCCTGCTGACTTGGCCAACTTCTTCAGATCTGTGTGTAAAGAACCTTCACCCCACTCCTTAGCTATTACTGATCTCTTCCTGCAAGAATTTTCCACTACAGGTAAAGGACAGTGTTTCGTGATCTTACCCTAACTGCCTGTTATTCCACTCATGTAATCACACCTGAGAATGTACATGGCTTCACTGATATATACATACCACCTTTACCCCTTTTATATATATTATCTAAAAGGTTCTTAGGGTGATGAAGTACCCTTCTGTATATAATACCTTTTTCTGAGTGTTCTCATTAGGTCTAGCCTCTAATATGAGGCTGTTCCACTCTCATCAATTCTCCCATAAATTTAGTTCATTGACTTTTAATGTAGTTGTGGATTCTACTTAAACTCTGACTGATACCACCTTTCAGTTGTTGTGGTCTAGTTGTTAACTTCCTGCCTAAGAACTGAAATTTGGGTGTACCAATTATTATTATTCATATTAATAAAAGCTATGAAAGGATATGACCTTGAATGACTTTGTTGATATTGTCACAGGTTATGCTCACAACAGCTCATTATTTGCCACTAACAATTATACCTCTCTTTAATTACTTGCCAGTCCACAGTGTTTTGAATCATCCAGTATTCTGATAAATGTGTTTAATATTACTCAAAATTATTGTACTAACTTTACCCAGTAAGATATTTATGGCTGTGATATTCAGATTCACTGATCTCCAATGGGTAAGTAATAAACAATAAACAACAGATTCAGTAAATGTTTTGCAACAAATAAACCAAACACAGAGAAAAAAGGAAAAGACTTAAGCACATACATAAAACAAAAAGAAACAAATTTGGTTTTTCACAAAGTCACCAAGTTACTGGAGCCTTATTGACACTGGCTGACATTTTTTTAACTTGAAAACTGTACTTTTGGAGCAGAAAGAGTCAGAAACATCTTTACTAACAATTGACCAAAGAATTGTGTGCATATCACACTTGTAAGTTAGGCAAAAGTCATAGTGTGGTACCCTCACAGTTCTAGATTACCTATGTTAATGACAACTTCCACTATACTGATTTTAAAATAGATTAACTCACTGCTCAAACTTATTTTTTCTTATATACATTTTTTGAATGGATAGGTTACCTGAGATATCATGACAGTTTGTAATTAAAACTCATGTTTTCATTTGTATTCAGTGTAATTCGTCTGTGAATGAGAAGACATCACATTTGAAATAACACTATAAATAAGATATTTTTAAACACGTTACATCTTGAAATCATATAATAGTTTTACACACTACAGTTGTACTTTTCACAATTAATCAGAAGCATTATTTTGTAAAACTGTGAGCCAACTTATCTTACTTCAGAATTCTATAACAAGAAAATTATTTGAAATACCAATATACATACATACACAGTGTGGTCACAAGTAAATAGACATCACCTTTTCAGAAAAAATGAAATTTTTCAGTAATATTCACATGAATTGATATATTTATAATTTTATTAATATCTAGTAGATCTTCCTTTCGCTTCATGGAGTTCGTTGATCCTTTGGGGCATCGTGAGAATCATCTCGTCAATTTTAGATCGTAGGATTTTCTTTTTGCCCACTCTTGCTTCAAAACTTGGAGTAGATCGCTCTTCGAAGTTGGTTTTTTAGTTGTTTCTTGACTTGCCAGTCGAGTATGGACCAGAGGTTTTCGATAGGGTTCATGTCAGGAGATTGGCTTGGCCAGGGCAACTTCTGGATACTATTTTCTTCCTGCCACTTTTGGGTGTTTCTAGCAGTGTGACACGATGCTCCATCTTCCTGGAACAATGTTTTGTTCTTGTCCACGAAACCCGAGGAATAAAGTGGTAAGAGTCCTTCCTCCAATATTTCGACGTATTTCACAAAATTTATGTTGCCAACCTCCACTAAGCTCGATTTCCCACCAACCCAAACAGCTCCCCAAACCATCACACTGAAACCACCATGCTTCACAGTTGGCTGCAATCTGTTGAGCCAAAACTCATAGTGAGGCATTCTCCAGACCCACATCCTTCCACTGTCCGAAAATTGAGCGAATCTTGATTCGTATGAGAACAATACGGTCTTCCAAAAGTCCAAAGGCTTGGTCATCATATCACTTGCCCACTTCTTTCTTCTGACTATGTTGGAAGGTCTTAATAAGGGCTTCCATCTAGCTGCTCTGCAACGATAATCCAATCTGTGGAGAATCCATTGAACAGATTTCGGGCTCATCCCACCAACTTTGGCCACTTCTGCAGTCATTAATCTGGGATCCATTTTGATGTTCCTCTTGACAGCCCTTTTTGTCCTCTCCAATGGACCAGGATGCCCCGGACGCTGCTCAGTTGTTTCCTTGCCATGTTTCCTGAACTGCACGATGATTCTGTTGACTGTCGAAAGCAGGATTCCCAAATTCTGCGAAATTTGCCACTGACTTATTCCACCATCTGCTTGACCAACTATCC
>NW_013666771.1:109355-117103 GCF_000517525.1 Limulus polyphemus
GACGAAAAATTAGGCGTTTATTTACTTGTGACCACTGTGTATAGATACAATATAGATAGACTGATTCTAAAAAAAATCTTAAAAATCCTTAAGACATACCTGTACCTAGAAAATAAAGTCAAAATGTAGTAAATAGATATGTGAAGGTTTCAAAAGAGTTCCTTCCCACTAATTGTAGGCCTGAAATGTTAAAAAACCCACAAATTCATACGAGTTATAGTTTTTTATGGTTCGAAGGCCCATTTAAAAATCTTGCAAGACGTGTGTGTGTGTGTGTATACATAACATACCATACTTATTTTGTCAGAGAAGGATTTCTTCACTACCAACTATCATCTCTAGAGTACTGGCCTTGTATCAAGCAGAGCATAGGAGCAACTCTGTTTATATGAGATACACAAACAAGTTATTGTGTTACTAGTATTTTTCTAATTAATTTTTTTATGACCAACAAACTCAACCAAAACTATTGAAGGTCAATCCCATGACTGATTATGGTCAGAAAATTAAAACTGTTGTATCATAGTAGTTCTTTGATTAGAAGTTTCAGCTACTATTAATATGAAAAAAATTTATGATGTATTATATTTATTATCAAATATAGTCACTATTACCTCTTACAATTTCTCCTAATAACTTTTTGACAATAGCTTTTTAAGTTATTCCTTGCAAGTGAGTGTTGTCATTTATTTTCAACAGTTATTGATAAAGTTAAATAACTGGATAACAGTTTTGTATTTTTATTTGTCTTTAGCTTTATGAATCAAGCAGCTATTCAAATTTCCACATGGCCAATATCTATCTCGCTATTCCCGAACTCTCTCAGACTTCTCGAACTGCTAAACTTCATAAGCACCAGTTCAGTTCTGAGCATGTTGTCAATTACAGGCATGCTGGAATTGGAAGTGGTGAGTCATAATGGGTTTCTGTGAATAAGATCTGATATGAACAAGTAAAATTTTATTTTTAAAACTTTTAGTCATGGAAAATATTCTGTATAATGAGACTTTGTGAAGTGTTTTAAGTATGGGCACTGTAAGTTTAAAAGTCCTTATTTATACATATACAAACTTCTTGTTAAATAAATATGTTAAAGCAATGAAACTGTAATGATTTGCAATATTAGTCTTAAGTTTATTAATTGTGTGTCTTATATCATTTGTTTTAAGTCACTCAAATAAGATTATTGGCTTGTTTATTTGAAAGTATGTGGAAAAGTTGTGTGTTTTGTCAATGTTTTAATGAATTATTGTGCAGTTAAACAGTTGTCAGTTGTTATTAATACACTATGTTTCTTCAGGTATACAGTTTCATTACAACAATAAAGAAACAGTGTCTCACTGGCTTTTGACCAATGGAGTAGTTCGTTGCAGTGTGTCTTGGGGGGTTGGAGAAGATGGAGAAGTATTAGCCCCATCATCTAAGAAAGAACCGTCCATTCTTAGGTACAAACAAAGATCACCTATATAAATATTTTTTTAATTTGCAGATAAACAAGTAAATATGTTTGAAGAACTTCTTTTTATTTTTTAATACTTTATGTTCTACTAGGTTTACCTACCATCATCATGTGGTAAGCTTTGAAAATCATACAACAGTTCAAACTGTTGCACATTACAACGCCAGTAATGATATTATATCGTTGAAAATAATCAAAAGTAGCTATTGTAAAGAAACAGTAATTAGAATGAATATAACTGCACACCTGTATATTTATTAATGTTTGTTTATTTAATAAAGAGAGCAGAGCTTTAATTTTTCTGTGACTTATATTATTTTCTTTGTGTATGATTTCATCTTCTTGAAAATCAAAGAGGTGATTATATTTAACCATATGTTCAAATACATGAAAGAGAACTTTCAAATGTTTTTCTCAATCTAGTTGAAAGATGCCATTTAGTTTCCCTGATGTAATAACTTTCACAGACTTTACGTTTAATTTAATACACTGATCCTGATGGACCATTGTCAGCAAATTTTCTTGATAGAAGCTGGTATAGTTTTTTCTTTGATATCACACTGTAACAGCTTTTAACCATATTTTCTGGAAAGCATTCGAAAGTTTATGGATATACTTAACTCTTGTTGATTTCTATTACATTATTTTATAATAACATAATATCATTATTGATAGTAACAGTAGTTTTGTTTGTAAAGAGATTTTTTTGCTGATGTTAAGCACCCACCTTAGTGAGCAGTATTTTAAAAAGCAAAACAAATATACTTGGTTAACCAAAAATTGAATATCCCATTAACAAAAATTTTAATTATTGATGGACATACATTAAATTAATACCTTTTATTAAACAGTGTTTTTATCTAAATAACTTATTTGAATCTCTCCTACTCATACAGACAGTGTCACTGAACAGTACATTCACTAAAATATTTTTTGTCCATGTAATTGCCTTGAAAATATTTTAAATGGAGCTTAACTATAAGTATTTGATCAAAATAATCCTCTTCCAATTAATTTGGATTTAAAAAAATGCAGAACTAATCACTTATCAATTAAAAACACAAATTAAAAATTTCTATATATAATGATTTTAGGAATATATTTTGATATAGTAAATTGCCAAATCTGGTTAGTAGAAACTTTTGAATGTATGTATAGATCAACTAAGACAATATATATGGTATCTATTTGAGAATTGATTTTCAGTGTGATAAGAGAGAAAATGTGTCTAGGATACTAAGTTAGTTATAAGATTGGAATGTGGAACTGAAGAGTGAAAAGAAGGCAAACTTAATCATTGAGTATAACTTGATGATGACCTACTCCTTTGGATTCTAATATCATTAATTAAATATTAAAACAATTCCTTTTGCAAAGATATTTATTACTCTTCACTAATGTACTCTATGGGATCTTCACTCTATAGTTATTAAACTCAGTTGTAGTAAAATTAGAGTTTTTAAATCATGTTATCATGCACCACATACTTTGCCTTATATTACTTTTATCATCAGAAAGTCTTCTACAAAAAATAGTGTTACATTATAAGTAGAATGCCAAAACAGTGACTGGTAAATGTCATTAAATCTTAAATTTGTATTAAACTATATTGAGAGTTGTGTCCATGAAAACAAAAAATATGATGTACTTCTTACAGAAGTAGAAATTAACGAGAAGAAAAATTATTTACAAAAAAACCATAGCATAAAAAAATATGATATTGAAATGATGGGGTTATATTTTACCTTGGAATTATGATTATAAATTTAGATATTTATTGTTTGATGATATTAATAGTAAAATTCTAAAATATAAAATGCTTTATAAGGTATCATTTATTCAACTTTTGGAAATGTTAACATTTGGATATGCAATCAGTTATGAAAATTAGGTTTTTTTGTTACTGATATGAAAAGTATAAAATATTTTTGATTGAAATTTTTAAAACATTTGTTACAGTACAGTGAAGCAGACTAAAGCTTCTCACTATTTTCCTGACCAAGGACACCTATCAGATGTTGAGAAACTTCGGGAGTGGGCACAGCATTCACATCTTGATCCAAATGATCCATGCAATGCAGGAGTGTTTGAAGCCATACGGGTATCCAGTGTATTCATGACTCACCATTTTAGATCTTAATTTGTTTTATGCTAGACACCTAGTAACATGGTTATTCAGATTTACACTAGTTGTAGATGTGCCTATCAAAATTAATGTCATATCATTACAAATAACTTCGTTTAACAAGTGATGAATTTTTCTGTAGTATTAGTGAAAAATTTATGACAGTATAGAAATAATGATCCTGTATAGATACTTCAAGATCAGTATTTTTAACATGCTTCTTACATTTTAAATTTTTTGATAAAGCCCATCCTTCACCAACAGAAATATGTCTCGTTGATGAAGCTATGTAGTAATGATATTGTTTTATTCATATATTTTTATGATATTTCAAATAAATTGTGTCATCTAACCATCCCTTACTTTTGAACTAATCAACAATCCCATTTTTCACTGAAAATTGTAAAGAATCTATGAAATTTTGTGTTCTCCTTTTTTAAACTAGGTCAAGCATTTTTTTAGTTGTTAGCATGTCGGTGTGTAATAAGAGAATCTAGGGTTTGAAATCTAATGTTACTGAATATGCTCCATTGTGGGCCATCATAAAATTAACTGTCAATCCTGTTATTCATTTCAAAGAGGTGGGTGAAATTATTACAGTGAAGGGTGCTGCTGCTTCAGTATTTGGTGACAATGCACATTTTGATAATTTTTGCTTAATTGTGAAATATCTGAAAATACTTAATACAGACTTAATAATTCTTTTCTTCTGAAGATCATATTAAATTAAATATTTTAATACTTATTTTCAGCAAATTATGTTTAATATTTATAAAAAAAAAAGATATTACGAATTTGTGAAAAGTAGCTAACTTAATTGAATGGTATCAAACTTGGTTTGGTTAGAAACTGTTATGGTTTCTGCAGTAAATAGTAATGGGTAATAACATAGTTTAATAAGTAATTGTAATTTTGTTACAGTCATTCTATTTTGCAGAAACTTGATCTTCAGAGATCAACTGATGGAGAGAAGCAAGGTTCAAGTTATTTTAGGCTGGAATCATTAATGGAAGAATTTGAGTTTGCAAGTTCAAAGGCATTAGAGGACAATCCTCGATTTCGTCTTCTAAAGTTAAGGGCCAAAGAAGTTCCAGAATTTCGTAACTACCAAATGGTACCTGTGAATGAAAAGGAAATTTCCAAAGCAACATTAGAGGTTTGAATTCATATTTGGTTTGGATTTAAAGTTCACTGTTTTCAGTAATTTACTGAAACAACAGATACGTATTTGTATATACACGTTTGAGTCCTTCAACTAGTTTTGTAGATTTGAATTTTTTTTATATTTAAAAAAAGCAAATGGAACATTTTCGCACACAAGATATTGTATCTTGGGCAATTTGTTTATAGAAAATAAAGCTCAAAATACGTATTCAGAGGAGTATTCTATGTTAATATTGAGCAATACAATAACTACATCATTTATAAACTGATACCATGTAAATATGCTACTTTTTGAAATCGACAAAATAGTGAATAGTTACATTACAGTAAAAGCTTTCACAGTACTTCAAACTTTGGAGAATTCTACACATATGGTGCATTTGATTCTCTTTACAATCAAAATATCAATTTTGTTTTCATCAGAGAACGTCTAATAGAACAACAGTGAATAGCAAGCAAAAGGGCTAAAAAATATTTTTTGTGCTAAATCAAAACAGTTTTAACTGTGTTACAAGTGTTCAACGTTCTTGCTGGTTCAACCAGTATTATACTTTTTCTTTGCAACTGTCAGTGCTTTATTTTGGGAAACCACATTAATGATTGTGTTCAGCAGTTTATCTTTCTTTTTCTTAAGCAACTCTGGCAAATGAAGAAAGCAAGTGAATCTAGAAAACCCAGAGATGAAATAGAAGCTCACAGAGTGAAATCACTAAACTACCTGAATAAGGTAATTACAGATGAAGCAAAGTTATTACAAGAGAATTGTTATCTAGGTTTATTTTGTATAATGCAAAACTGGATTCAGTGCCTTGGCTATGAAGTTGAAAAGTAAAAATATGTTTAGTGTTTTAACTTCTTATTTAAAGAAATGGAAGACAGCTGATATAATTGCTACAATATCCAGTTTATTTAACCCTAAAATCGTTAGTTGATTGTACAAAAATTATGTATTTGGGTAGTTTCTTATATATAAAGTTTTGCACAAATTCATAGTTTGATTTCTTTCTTGCAAAATGCAAAGAAAGTCACAAAAGTTGTTTTGATGTTGATGAAGAATCTTCCCAAAGCAAGGCTGCTCTTACTTAGGGCCATTTGATTTTTACTATAATTTTCACTGTAAGAAAGGCTTTCAACATGTTCATGACATATAGGATACACTGTGCACTTAGAAATAACAATAAATGTTCTTTAACTATTTTTTATGACTCATTGATTAAATTCTCATCTGTCTGTCAATCACTAAATGATCAAAGAAAATGAAAATGGTTACAATTAGAAAAAAAAAGTATCATATTCTTATTATTTTTTCTGCTTTACAGTTTTCTTGGCCTCTTATGATTTGATTATAACGTTTTTGGATGATCTCTCTTTCTGATCACTTTAACTTCAGCAAGGAACCTATCATGATTGCATCCATAACATTTGCACTTCATTGAATTGTTGCAACTTCCAATTTTTCACTTGCAATTGAGACTAATGTAAATTTGACTTTTGGACATTCTTCAATTGACTAGTTTAGGACTGCAAACAGGTCTTGTATAGATAAATGACTTTGAAAAAGGCTTTGAATTTCACCAAATTCATGACACAAATGGGAGGAAGAACTTATTTTCAATTGAGGATTTCTCTGCAATAGGTGAACTGATGAGCATAAAAGTTGTACTAGTTGAATGTTCTAATACTATTTTATCATTTAAAGGTAATGTTAGTGCTTTTAGCATTTGCTGAATATTGTGAAGACTAGAACAGCTACCGATTTCTGTATTATTGATTCCAAATTGTAGGGTTAACTGACACAGCATCTTTATTTTAACAGTGTCTTTGTCATTGGTATTCTTTTCATGTAATTCGTACTGCAGATTTATAAACACTTTTATGTTATTTAGAATTTGAAACTCACAGACCATTACACAATTGTAAACAATTTTGTTCTAATTTATAGGTTCGAGAACAAGTTATGAAGAAATTTCAAGCCATTCAGAGACAAATAACGTTAGAAGATATTGTGTCCGAAGACCAAGTTCCTAATATTGGGTGAGTCTTTTACTCATTGTTTTTGTAAAGTGTAGTTCGTGTGTTATATCCATGGGATTGAAATTCCTCTACCTCAATGCTCAGGACTACTATGAATTCTTTATGCACTAACCTGGAGATATTGTGGTTCTGCTTGCATGAAATGTGTGCATGTGTATAAATTCTAACTCTGTATTTAATTATTAAATATTACAGAAATGCTAATTGTTGTTATTTTTCATTCAAATCATCAAATATCTACTGTCGCTGATATGTGTCTAAGATCGGTACCTGTTTATTGACTATACGAACACGTAAGTTACCAACTTACAATATTACAGAAATGCTAATTGTTGTTATTTTTTCATTCAAATCATTAAATATCTACTGTTACTGATATGTGTCTAAGATCGGTACCTGTTTATTGACTATACGAACACGTAAGTTATCAACTTCTAAATCAAAATATCTAATTACCTACTTTTGTATTTATAACATTTTCTAATCTATATGATTATTTTTCTCTAGAGTTAGATTAATTATTTTTAATGCAAAGTTTTATTGATAAAACAGCTGTGTTTGGGCAAAATGATTTAAACCATCTACTTGGAACTCCACAGCCTTCTTCCGAGGTACAATGGAAAAGGGTGAAGTGTTCCAAATGTTGGAGCTGTGTGGTTGTTTTGATTTTGTGACATATGTATCCTGGATATCGTACTCAGAGATTTTATGTTTTTATACATTTTGAATTAAATCATTATTTTAAATATGGTATGAATATATGGGCATCACACGTGGAGACTGGTTTAATTGTCAATAGATTTTATGCATGTGTCATACATATGGGTAGTAACTTGTATTGAGTTTTGTAATACTGTGGAAGAAGTCATTGCAATGCATATAGGTATGAATATATGGGCATCACACGTGGAGACTGGTTTAATTGTCAATAGATTTTATGCATGTGTCATACATATGGGTAGTAAC